>NC_069500.1:2393270-2677199 GCF_027579735.1 Bombina bombina
GGAGGCAGACCAGAAGGGAGGCAGACCAGAAGGGAGGCAGACCAGAAGGGAGGCAAGACAGAACAAAAGGAGGTGAGGAAAGGCAGAACTGAGGCAGAAGAGGCGAAACAGACCAGAGGAATAGGAATGGAAGAAGGTAGTGGAGGGAGAGAGCACAGAGGTAGGGGACAAAATGATGAGTAAGATAGCAGGAGAGGGAGCAAGGACACACACATATAGATATATAAAATCACAAAGAATAAATGCATAGCAGCAGGGGTGCTTCTGGCAATGGTGAAATGTGGCACTGTGAGGGGGTTAATTTATACAGAGAAACTGCTCTATTCTCTTAAAATAAAAAACAACAACAAAACAAGCAACTTTGAGCACCATACGCTTCTGCTAATACTGTACACAGCTCACACTGAAGACTGCGCAAGCACAGATCACTTAAAGGGCCATAATACCCAAATGTTTAAACACTTGAAAGTGATGCAGTATAGCTGTAAAAAGCTGACTAGAAAATATCACCTGAGCATCTCTACATAAAAAAGAAAATGTATGCTTACCTGATATATTTGTTTCTTTTTAGACGATGAGTCCACAGATTTCATCCTTACTTGTGGGATTACGCCTCCTGGTCAGCAGGAGGAGGCAAAGAGCACCACAGCAGAGCTGTTAAATAGCTCCTCCCTTCCCTCCCACTCCAGTCATTCGACCGAAGTTAGGAAGAGAAAGGAAAAACCAAGATGCAGAGGTGTCTGAAGTTTAACCAAAATAATAGCCTGTCTCAAAGAACAGGGCGGGCCGTGGACTCATCGTGTCTAAAAAGAAACAAATTTATCATCAGGTAAGAATATTTTTTTTTTTCTTTTTAAAGACACGATGAGTCCATGGATTCCATCCTTACTTGTGGGATACAATACCAAAGCTAGAGTACACGGATGATAAGGGAGGGACAAGACAGGAAACCTAAACGGAAGGCACCACTGCTTGAAGAACTTTTCTCCCAAAAACAGCCTCAGCCGAGGCAAAAGTAACAAATTTGTAAAATTTAGAAAAAGTATGAAGAGAGGACCAAGTCGCAGCCTTGCAAATCTGCTCAACAAAAGCATCATTTTTGAATGCCCATGAGGAAGCAACAGCCCTGGTGGAATGAGCCGTAATTCTTTCAGGAGGCTGCTCTCCAGCTGTCTCATATGCAAAACGGATGATACTCTTCATCCAAAAAGAAAGAGGTAGCCGTAGCTTTCTGACCCTTACGTTTACCAGAAAAAATGATAAATAGAGAAGACGATTGACGAAAATCCTTAGTCGCTTGCAAATAAAATTTTAAGGTACGGACTACGTCCAAATTGTGCAGCAGACGTTCCTTCTGAGAAGAAGGATTAGGACACAAGGAAGGAACAACAATCTCCTGATTATTGTTCTTGTCTGAAACAACCTTAGGAAGAAAACCAAGTTTAGTACGTAACACCACCTTATCCGAATGAAAAATAAGGTAAGGAGAATTATATTGTAACGCTGATAGCTCAGACACACTGCGAGCAGAAGAAATAGCAACAAGAAACAAAACTTTCCAAGATAACAACTTAATATCTATGGAATGCATAGGTTCAAACGGAACCCCTTTAAGAACTAAATTCAAACTCCATGGAGGAGCAATTGGCTTAAACACAGGTCTGATCCTAGTCAAGGCCTGACAAAAAGATTGAACATCTGGGACATCTGCCAGACGCTTGTGTAACAAAATAGACAAAGCAGAGATCTGTCCCTTTAGGGAACTCGCTGCTAATCCCTTCTCCAATCCTTCTTGGAGAAAAGATAAAATCCTAGGAATCCTAACTCTACTCCATGAGTAGTCCTTAGATTCACACCAATAAAGATATTTACGCCATATCTTATGGTAAATCTTCCTAGTTACAGGTTTACGTGCCTGAATCAAGGTATCTATAACCGAATCAGAGAAACGTCGCTTGAGTAGAATTAAGCGTTCAATCTCCAAGCAGTTAGCTTCAGAGAAACTAGATTCGGGTGAAGGAAAGGTCCCTGAATGATAAGGTCTTTCTTCAACGGCAGCGTCCAGGGTGGCAGAGATGACATGGCCACCAGGTCGGCATACCAAATCCTGCGAGGCCACGCAGGAGCGATGAGGATCACTGATGCCTTCTCCGGTTTGATCCGAGCAATAACCCGAGGAAGAAGAGCAAGCGGGGGGAATAGATATGCTAGGTTGAAGGACCAAGGAACTGCCAAAGCATCTATCAGTTCCGCCAGGGGGTCCCTGGAACTGGGCCCGTATCCTGTAAGTTTGGCATTCTGACGAGATGCCATGAGATCCAACTCCGGCCGACCCCACTTGAGAATCAAGCTGGAGAATATTTCCGGATGGAGTTCCCACTCTCCCAGATGAAAAGTCTGCCTGCTCAGAAAATCCACCTCTCAGTTGTCCACCCCTGGGATGTGGATCGCCGACAGATGGCAAGAATGGGCTTCCGACCACTGGATTATCTTGGCTACTTCGGTCATCGCTAAGGAACTCCTTGTTCCGCCCTGATGATTGATGTAAGCCACTGTCGATATGTTGTCCAACTGGAATCTGATGAACTGAGCCACAGCCAACTAAGGCCAAGCCCGAAGAGCATTGAAGATCGCCCTCAGCTCTAGAATGTTGATGGGAAGGAGAGACTCTAAGTCCATACTCCCTGAGCCTTTAAAGAATCCCAGACTGCTCCCCATCCGAAAAAGGCTGGCGTCCGTTGTCACGATCACCCATGAAGGTCTGTGAAAGCACGTCCCCTAGGAGAGATGATCCAGAGACAACCACCATTGAAGAGAGTCCCTCGTCTCTTGTTCTAGGACTATTTGAGGAGACAAATCAGTATAATCTCCATTCCACTGCCTGAGCATGCTTAACTGTAGAGGACTGAGGTGATACCGAGCAAACGGAATGATGTCCATTGCCGCCACCATCAATCCGATGACCTCCATGCACTGGGCCACTGATGGCCGAGGAGTGGACTGAAGGGCTCGACATGTATTCAGAATCTTTGACTTTCTGACCACTGTCAGAAAATTTTTCATGGATATAGAGTCGATTAGAGTTCCTAAAAAGGGTACTCTTGTCTGCGGAATTAACAAACTCTTGTCCAGATTTACCTTCCACCCGTGAGATCTTAGGAAGGATAGTACAATATCGGTATGGGACCTTGTTTGCTAATAAGATGACACCTGGATTAGAATATCGTCCAGATAAGGCGCCACCGCAATGCCCCGCAGTCTTAGAACTGCCAGTAGAGACCCCAGAACCTTTGTGAAAATGCTGGGTGCCGTGGCCAGACCAAAAGGAAGAGCCGCGAATTTAAAGGGTTTGTCCAGGAAAGCAAACCTCAGGAACTTGTGATGATCTCTGTGGATAGGAACATGAAGATATGCATCCTTTAGATACACTGTCATCTTAAATTGACCCTCTTGGATCAAAGGAAGAATGGTACGAATAGTTTCCATCTTGAACGATGGAACTCTGAGAAACTTGTTTAGACTCTTGAGGTCTAATATAGGCCTGAAAGTTCCCTCCTTTTTGGGAACCACGAACAGATTTGAATAAAAACCCTGTCCTCGTTCTTGTATCGGAACAGGACAAATCACTCCCATGGAAAAGAGGTATTTTACACAATGTAAGAACGCCTCTCTTTTTATCCGGTCTGCAGATAATCTTGAAACAAGAAATCTTCCTCGGGGGAAAGAATTTCTATCGCCCAGGGATCCTGAACATCTTGCACCCAAGCCTGAATGAAGAAGGAAAGTCTGCCCCCTACCAGATCTGGTCCCGGATTGGTTGGGTCTCCAGGTAGTCTTGGGTTGCGAATAGTTTCCTTCCTGTTTAGAGGAAGAGGAGTTTCCCTTGAAATTTCGAAAGGAACAAAAATTACTCTGTCGACCTTTCAGCTTGGATCTTTTATCCAGAGGGAGGAGATGACCCTTGCCTCCCGTGATGTCGGAAATAATTTCCTTCAAGCCAGGTCCAAACAGGGTCTTCCCCTTGTAAGGAATAGCCAGAAGTTTAGACTTCGATGACACGTCCGCAGACCAAGGTTTCAACCATAAGGCTCTGAGGACTAGGATGGAAAAACCCCAACTCTTAGCAGCCAATTTAGTAATCTGCAGAGAAGCATCAGTAATAAATGAATTGGCTAATTTAAGAGCTTTAATCCGATCCTGTATCTCTTCCAAAGAAGTCTGTCTTAAGAGACTCCATAAGAGCATCAAAAAAATAAGCTGCCGCACTAGTGACCGTAACAATGCAAGCAGCCGGTTGCAATAGCAAACCCTGGTGAACATAGATCTTTTTAAGTAGACCATCCAACTTCTTATCCATAGGATCTTTAAAAGAACAACTATCCCCAATAGGAATAGTAGTTTGTTTAGCCAAGGTGGAAATAGCTCCCTCCACCTTAGGAACCGTCTGCCAAGATTCCCTGACAGTGTCAGCTATAGGGAACATCTTCTTGAAAATGGGAGAAGGAGAGAAGGGAAAACCTGGTCTCTCCCATTCTTTAGAAATAATCTCTGAAGTTCTCTTGGGAACTGGAAAAACATCAGAGTAAGAAGGAACTTCTAAGTATCTGTCCAACTTACTCAACTTTTCCGGAGGAACCACTATTGAATCAGTCGTCCAAAGTCACCAAAACCTCCCGTAGTAACAGGCGGAGGTGTTCTAATTTAAATTTGAAAGAAACCATTTCTGAATCTGTCAGAGGTAAGGAACTTCCTGAGTCAGAAATTTCACCGTCCGATAGAACCTCCATACCCTCCAACTCAGAGCCCTGGGAGGGTACGTCCGAGATCGCCATCATAGTATCAGAAACTTCATTGACCACGTAATTGTCCTTTCTTTTACGCTTGCTTTGAAATATGGGAAAGGCAGATAACGCATCAGAAAGTGTAGACGACATAACTGCAGCCATGTCCTTTAACGTGACTGCAGCAGAAACTTGAGAAGTACATGGCACTGCTTGAGTGGGTATTAAGTTCTGTGACGCCTGGGGAGAAAGCTGCGGCATACTCTGCATCTCATCGTTAGACTCCTGAGAAGCATCTGCTTTGGACAATCTTTTATCAAAGAAAATATTTTCTCGATAGTTTAAAGCCCTCTCAATGCAAAAAGGAACAGGAGGTTCCACATTGGCATTCAAACACATGGCACATGTAACAGTCTGGATATCTTCCAAGTCCATGATAATTAAGAAGGGAAAAATTGTAGTGGCCCTTAAATTGTATTGGCCCTTTAAAATTTTTACCAACCACTCTCTTATCAATATGTGACAAAAAAACAAGAGCGTGCAAACACTAATTTAAAAAACTTCCCTCTTGATAGATCATGAAATATAACAGGATACTGTGCCTAGATAATCTTTTAAACCATATCTTTACTATGCCTGAAAGAAAAAGGAAATGACACCTCTTTGCCTCAACAGACTCTGCTGAGGCGCCTACCTGCCTCCCGGCTGCCCGACCACTCTCCTCAGCAAACTTCCGATCAGGTCTCAGAACGCTAAAAACTGCTTGCTTATTTTACAACCATGCAGTTTTAGCGTAGCACTCGAGACTTCTGGATGTCGGGACTCCGGAACAACTGGCAACTGCGCAGCGCGACGGCTTCTCTGAGCCCTACTGAAGCGCGCGAACGTTAGCCCCGCCCTTTGCGGGCGTTACGAAAAACTGACAAATTCTCGGCTAAGTTTTTAATAAAAATGCAGATTGTACTGCTTTACAAGCGTTACTGCCCTGTATAGGAACTTTGTATTTGAGAAGTTCCAGACAATATAGCCCCAAGCGTCTTGCCAGTCCCAAGCGTCTTGCCCAGTGCCTATAAAACGTAGTCTTGCAGGAGAGCCCTCACCTTAAAGAGCGCATGTCCCCCATCAACAGAACCCCATGCTTAGGCCTGTAAAAATGCTCCGGTATGAGAGCCATAAAAACTGTCATGTAGGGGAAGCCCTTCACCTAGAGAGCCCATGTTCCCAATGCAATATGAAGCATAAAGTGCAGTGTCCTCTCTGAGATAATATAAGGCCCAGAATAATAAAGACTGCACTTACCTCGATGCTGTCCGACAGCAGGACAGCTCCAACAGGATTAAGAGGTCCTATCCCTCCTATAGCCCTGTGGACACAGATAGGGCATGAGTTAGTATCTGCTTAGGCCATCACAAGAAGGGCAGCATCACAGTATGGGAGGCGCAGTGAGAATTATGTCCCACCAGTTCCCATTGTTCTAAAGCCACCAATAGCTCTACGCTAGAGACTGACATGGACTACGGCTACACCCTAGAATAAAGCAGCACTCTCTGGCACTACTTTTAAAATAAAAAACTCTTGATTGAAGAATCTAATCTAACACCTCACTTTACCTCTTCCTATCACTAACGTAGGTAAAGAGAATGACTGGAGTGGGAGGAGCTATATATATATATATATATATATATACAGCTCTGCTGTGGTGCTCTTTGCCTCCTCCTGTTGACCAGGAGGCGTAATCCCACAAGTAAGGATGAAATCAGTGGACTCGTGTCTTTAAAAAGAAAGATATTTTAACGCAAAAACAAAATTTATGCTTACCTGATAAATTCATTTCTCCTGTAGTGTGGTCAGTCCACGGGTCATCATTACTTCTGGGATATTATCTCCTCCCCTACAGGAAGTGCAAGAGGATTCACCCAGCAGAGCTGCTATATAGCTCCTCCCCTCTACGTCACCTCCAGTCATTCGACCAAAGGACCAACGAGAAAGGAGAAGCCCAAGGGTGTAGTGGTGACTGGAGTATAATCCAAAAAAATTTTAAGCCTGCCATAAAAAACAGGGCGGGCCGTGGACTGACCACACTACAGGAGAAATGAATTTATCAGGTAAGCATAAATTTTGTTTTCTCCTGTTAAGTGTGGTCAGTCCACGGGTCATCATTACTTCTGGGATACCAATACCAAAGCAAAAGTACACGGATGACGGGAGGGACAGGCAGGCTCTTTATACGGAGGGAACCACTGCCTGAAGAACCTTTCTCCCAAAAACAGCCTCCGAAGAAGCAAAAGTGTCAAATTTGTAAAATTTGGAAAAAGTATGAAGAGAAGACCAAGTTGCAGCCTTGCAAATCTGTTCAACAGAAGCCTCATTCTTAAAGGCCCAAGTGGAAGCCACAGCTCTAGTAGAATGAGCTGTAATTCTTTCAGGAGGCTGCTGTCCAGCAGTCTCATAGGCTAGTCGTATTATGCTACGAAGCCAAAAGGAGAGAGAGGTAGCCGAAGCTTTTTGACCTCTCTTCTGACCAGAATAAACGACAAACAGGGAAGACGTTTGACGAAAATCCTTAGTTGCCTGTAGATAAAATTTCAGGGCACGGACTACATCTAGATTGTGTAGCAGACGTTCCTTCTTCGAGGAAGGATTAGGACACAAAGATGGAACAACAATCTCCTGATTGATATTCCTGTTAGTGACCACCTTAGGTAGGAACCCAGGTTTAGTACGCAGAACTACCTTGTCTGAATGAAAAATCAGATAAGGAGAATCACAATGTAAGGCAGATAACTCAGAGACTCTTCAAGCCGAGGAAATATCCATTAAAAACAGAACTTTCCAAGATAACAACTTGATATCAATGGAATGAAGGGGTTCAAACGGAACACCCTGTAAAACATTAAGAACTAAGTTCAAACTCCATGGCGGAGCAACAGTTTTAAACACAGGCTTGATCCTAGCTAAAGCCTGACAAAAAGCTTGAACGTCCGGAACTTCTGACAGACGTTTGTGTAAAAGAATGGACAGAGCTGAAATCTGTCCCTTTAAAGAACTAGCAGATAACCCCTTTTCTAAACCTTCTTGTAGAAAAGACAATATCCTTGGAATTCTAACCTTACTCCATGAGTAACTCTTGGATTCGCACCAATATAAGTATTTACGCCATATTTTATGGTAAATCCTTCTGGTAACAGGCTTCCTAGCCTGTATTAAGGTATCAATAACTGGCTCAGAAAAACCACGTTTTGATAAAATCAAGCGTTCAATTTCCAAGCAGTCAGCTTCAGAGAAGTTAGATTTTGATGTTTGAATGGACCCTGGATCAGAAGGTCCTGTTTCAGAGGTAGAGACCAAGGCGGACAGGATGACATGTCCACTAGATCTGCATACCAAGTCCTGCGTGGCCATGCAGGTGCTATTAGAATCACTGATGCTCTCTCCTGTTTGATTCTGGCAATCAATCGAGGAAGCATCGGGAAGGGTGGAAACACATAAGCCATCCCGAAGGTCCAAGGTGCTGTCAAAGCATCTATCAGAACCGCTCCCGGATCCCTTGATCTGGACCCGTAGCGAGGAAGCTTGGCGTTCTGACGAGACGCCATGAGATCTATCTCTGGTTTGCCCCAACGTCGAAGTATCTGGGCAAAGACCTCCGGATGAAGTTCCCACTCCCCCGGATGAAAAGTCTGACGACTTAAGAAATCCGCCTCCCAGTTCTCCACTCCCGGGATGTGGATTGCAGACAGGTGGCAAGAGTGAGACTCTGCCCAGCGAATTATCTTTGATACTTCCATCATTGCTAGGGAGCTTCTTGTCCCTCCCTGATGGTTGATGTAAGCTACAGTCGTGATGTTGTCCGACTGAAACCTGATGAACCCCCGAGTTGTTAACTGGGGCCAAGCCAGAAGAGCATTGAGAACTGCTCTCAATTCCAGAATGTTTATTGGAAGGAGACTCTCCTCCTGATTCCATAGTCCCTGAGCCTTCAGAGAATTCCAGACAGCACCCCATCCTAGAAGGCTGGCGTCTGTTGTTACAATTGTCCAGTCTGGCCTGCTGAATGGCATTCCCCTGGACAGGTGTGGCCGATAAAGCCACCATAGAAGAGAATTTCTGGTCTCTTGATTCAGATTCAGAGTGGGGGACAAATCTGAGTAATCCCCATTCCACTGACTTAGCATGCACAATTGCAGCGGTCTGAGATGTAGGCGTGCAAAAGGTACTATGTCCATTGCCGCAACCATTAAGCCGATCACCTCCATGCATTGAGCTACTGACGGGTGTTGAATGGAATGAAGGACCCGGCATGCATTTTGAAGCTTTGTTAACCTGTCTTCTGTCAGGTAAATCTTCATTTCTACAGAATCTATCAGAGTCCCCAAGAAGGGAACTCTTGTGAGTGGAAAGAGAGAACTCTTCTTTTCGTTCACCTTCCATCCATGCGACCTTAGAAATGCCAGTACTAACTCTGTATGAGATTTGGCAGTTTGAAAGCTTGAAGCTTGTATCAGAATGTCGTCTAGGTACGGAGCTACCGAAATTCCTTGCGGTCTTAGTACCGCCAGAAGAGTACCCAGAACCTTTGTGAAGATTCTTGGAGCTGTAGCCAATCCGAATGGAAGAGCTACAAACTGGTAATGCCTGTCTAGAAAGGCAAACCTTAGATACCGGTAATGATTTCTGTGAATTGGTATGTGAAGGTAAGCATCCTTTAAATCCACTGTGGTCATGTACTGACCCTCTTGGATCATGGGCAAAATTGTTCGAATCGTTTCCATCTTGAACGATGGAACTCTTAGGAATTTGTTTAGGATTTTTAAATCCAAGATTGGCCTGAAAGTTCCCTCTTTTTTGGGAACTACAAACAGATTTGAGTAAAACCCTTGTCCTTGTTCCGACCGCGGAACTGGATGGATCACTCCCATTAATAAAAGATCTTGTACGCAGCGTAGGAACGCTTCTTTCTTTATTTGGTTTGTTGACAACCTTGACAGATGAAATCTCCCTCTTGGGGGAGAGGATTTGAAGTCCAGAAGGTATCCCTGAGATATGATCTCTAACGCCCAGGGATCCTGAACATCTCTTGCCCAAGCCTGGGCGAAGAGAGAAAGTCTGCCCCCTACTAGATACGGTCCCGGATCGGGGGCCCTCGATTCATGCTGTCTTGGGGGCAGCAGCAGGTTTCCTGGCCTGCTTGCCCTTGTTCCAGGACTGGTTAGGTTTCCAGCCTTGTCTGTAGCGAGCAACAGTTCCTTCCTGTTTTGGTGCAGAGGAAGTTGATGCTGTTCCTGTTTTAAAATTACGAAAGGAACGAAAATTAGACTGTCTAGCCCTAGGTTTGGCTTTGTCCTGAGGCAGGGCATGGCCTTTACCTCCTGTAATGTCAGCGATAATCTCCTTCAACCCGGGCCCGAATAAGGTCTGCCCTTTGAAAGGTATATTAAGCAATTTAGATTTAGAAGTAACATCAGCTCACCAGGATTTTAGCCACAGCGCTCTGCGTGCCTGAATGGCAAATCCGGAATTCTTAGCCGTAAGTTTAGTTAAATGTACTACGGCATCTGAAATAAATGAGTTAGCTAACTTAAGGGTTCTAAGTTTGAGTGTAATCTCATCTAGTGTAGATGATTCAAGTGTCTCTTCCAGAGACTCAAACCAAAATGCTGCTGCAGCCGTGACAGGCGCAATACAAGAGGTTGCAATATAAAACCTTGTTGAACAAACATTTTCTTAAGGTAACCCTCTAATTTTTTTATCCATTGGATCTGAAAAGGCACAGCTATCCTCCACCGGGATAGTGGTACGCTTAGCCAAAGTAGAAACTGTTCCCTCCACCTTAGGGACCGTTTGCCATAAGTCCCGTGTGGTGGCGTCTATTGGAAACATTTTTCTAAATATCGGAGGAGGTGAGAACGGCACACCGGGCCTATCCCACTCCTTAGTAACAATTTCAGTAAGTCTCTTAGGTATAGGAAAAACATCAGTACTCGCCGGTACCGCAAAATATTTATCCAACCTACACATTTTCTCTGGTATTGCAACTGTGTTACAATCATTCAGAGCCGCTAACACCTCCCCTAGTAATACACGGAGGTTTTCCAGCTTAAATTTAAAATTTTAAATATCTGAATCCAATCTGTTTGGATCAGAACCGTCACCCACAGAATGAAGTTCTCCGTCCTCATGTTTTGCCGCCTGTGACGCAGTGTCTGACATGGCCCTAATATTATCAGCGCACTCTGTTCTCACCCCAGAGTGATCACGCTTGCCTCTAAGTTCTGGTAATTTAGCAAAAACTTCAGTCATGACAGTAGCCATATCCTGTAATGTGATTTGAAATGGCCGCCCAGATGTACTCGGCGCTACAATATCACGCACCTCCCGAGCGGGAGATGCAGGTACTGACACGTGAGGCGAGTTAGTCGGCATAACTCTCCCCTCGTTATCTGGTGAAATATGTTCAATTTGTACAGATTGACTTTTATTTAAAGTAGCATCAATACAGTTAGTACATAAATTTCTATTGGGCTCCACTTTGGCATTAGTACATATAACACATGTATCTTCCTCTGAATCAGACATGTTTAACACACTAGCAATTAACTAGCAACTTGGAAATGCTTTTTTAAGTAATTTACAATTATATGAAAACGAACTGTGCCTATAAGAAGCACAGAAAAAATTATGATAGATGAAAATAATTAAGTTATAGCATCAAATCTTTGTAAGAAATATACAATTTTAGCAAAGGATTGTTCCCATTAGCAAAGGATAACTAACCCTGTCAGCAGAAAAAATACACAAATAAACGTTTTTTTATCACAGTCAGCTACACTCTTCACAGCTCTGCTGTGATGATTACCTCCCTCAAAAAAGGATTTGAAGATCCCTGAGTTCTGAAGAGATGAACCGGATCATGCAGGAAGAAAATGAACCTCTGACTGAATTTTTTGATGCGTAGTAAAAGCGCCAAAAATGGCCCCTCACACAACAGTGAGAGAGATCAGTGAACTGCTTTAAATTAAACAATTGCCAAGTGGAAAAAATAGTGCCCACAACATTTTTTCACCCAGTACCTCAGAGGAATAAACGTTTTTACATGCCAGCAAAAAAACGTTTAACCTCAATAAATCAATTGTTATTTAAAACCTATTGCAAGTCCCTGCAAATTAGGTAAAATCTATGCATACAGTATAAAACCAGTGAAGTACCATTCCCCAGAATACTGAAGTGTAAAATATACATACATGACAGCCTGATACCAGCTACATCTACTGCATTTAAGGCTGAGTTTACATTATAACGGTATGGCAGGATTTTCTCATCAATTCCATGTCAGAAAATAACAAACTGCTACATACCTCTTTGCAGATTAATCTGCCCGCTGTCCCCTGATCTGAAGTTTACCTCTCCTCAGATGGCCGAGAAACAGCAATATGATCTTAACTACTCCGGCTAAAATCATAGAAAAAACTCAGGTAGATTCTTCTTCAAATTCTACCAGAGAATGAATAACACACTCCGGTGCTATTATAAAATAACAAACTTTTGATTGAAGGTAATAAATTAATTAAATCACCACAGTCCTCTCACACATCCTATCTATTCGTTGGGTGCAAGAGAATGACTGGAGGTGACGTAGAGGGGAGGAGCTATATAGCAGCTCTGCTGGGTGAATCCTCTTGCACTTCCTGTAGGGGAGGAGATAATATCCCAGAAGTAATGATGACCCGTGGACTGACCACACTTAACAGGAGAAAGTTTCTCAGTAGCCACATCGCATTGTAAAGGGCTTCTAAGCAGCAAATCAGTATGTCTGTCCTGGGACAGCGGAAGGAGCAAGCTTTCGTGCACACTCATGTTTTTTCCCTATTCAGTGTAAGAAAGTTTACAATGAAGTCTCATGAGATCACAGTAAAAGAGTTCATGAACTCAGCACTGTTGATGCCGATTGGCTGCTGTTCATTTCTTAATTTTTTTTTTTACCTGAAGCTGGGCTGCAGCCGAGTATAACATTTTACACAGAACTTACTGAGCTGAGGAAACTGAGGTAAAATATCTTCCTTTTTTACATAGAGATGCTCAGGTGATATTTTCCTGTAAGCTTTTTACAGTTATACTGCATCAGTTTCAAAGGATTTAGCATATGAGTATTATGTCCCTTTAAACAGAAACTGCTGTATTAATATATAACAAACTATTCAACAGTGTGAGCCCCGACAAAAGGAGGGAAACGCAACAACATTAACAGGACTCTAATCAACTCCAAGTCATCTGAAAGATTACATACCTTACCTAAGTATAGTCTAAGGGTTTACATTGTTAACAATCATGCACAGTGCCTAACAGTTTCCAGACTCTAATGGAGATATGTGCACGGTGCCTACTAGTTCACAGACTAATCGAGATATGTGCACGTAACTACTAGTTTACAGACTCTAATAGAGATATATGCACGTAGACTCTAATGGAGATATGTGCACGTAGACTCTAATGGAGATATGTGCACATAGACACTAATAGAGATATGTGCACGTAGACACTAATAGAGATATGTGCACGTAGACACTAATAGAGATATGTGCACGTAGACACTAATGGAGATATGTGCACATAGACACTAATAGAGATATGTGCACGTAGACACTAATAGAGATATGTGCACGTAGACACTAATAGAGATATGTGCACGTAGACACTAATGGAGATATGTGCACGTAGACTCTAATGGAGATATGTGCACATAGACACTAATGGAGATATGTGCACGTAGACACTAATGGAGATATGTGCACGTAGACACTAATGGAGATATGTGCACGTAGACACTAATGGAGATATGTGCACGTAGACACTAATGGAGATATGTGCACGTAGACACTAATGGAGATATGTGCACGTAGACACTAATGGAGATATGTGCACGTAGACACTAATGGAGATATGTGCACGTAGACACTAATGGAGATATGTGCACGTAGACACTAATGGAGATATGTGCACGTAGACACTAATGGAGATATGTGCACGTAGACACTAATGGAGATATGTGCACGTAGACACTAATGGAGATATGTGCACGTAGACACTAATGGAGATATGTGCACGTAGACACTAATGGAGATATGTGCACGTAGACACTAATGGAGATATGTGCACGTAGACACTAATGGAGATATGTGCACGTAGACACTAATGGAGATATGTGCACGTAGACACTAATGGAGATATGTGCACGTAGACACTAATGGAGATATGTGCACGTAGACACTAATGGAGATATGTGCACGTAGACACTAATGGAGATATGTGCACGTAGACACTAATGGAGATATGTGCACGTAGACACTAATGGAGATATGTGCACGTAGACACTAATGGAGATATGTGCACGTAGACACTAATGGAGATATGTGCACGTAGACACTAATGGAGATATGTGCACGTAGACACTAATGGAGATACCTGCAAGTAGACACTAATGGAGATACCTGCATACTAACAGCAACACTGGAATAAAGACAGACAGCAAACAACTACACACCTGCTGTGTGATACATTAATACATTTGCTAATTAGAAGCCTTTCCTGCTAACCAGGCTCCTGCATTCAATTGCGCTCAGTAGATTTCTTGTATGATGTAGCCGATACTCACCGCATCCTGTCCAAGGGCTGGCAATGTGTCAAAGTCATCTAGTGTAGCATGCGCAGCGTTCACAGCTTGCATACTTGAGTTTATCGTACCAGTGAGAGCTTGCTGAGCAGAGGTCTGCAGAGGGAACAGAGAAACTGAGAAACTTGCACGGAACATGAATGTATATGTATGTGCCACAGGGAAATATGCATGCAGACCTCACCGTCTTGAGTGCATACTTATGATCCTTTGCATATATCTGCATGTGCATATCACCCTACGTGTACGTCTGTAAGTCATGCTGCGTGTATCTGCATGTGCATATCCCCCTATGTGTACGTCTGTATGTCATGGTGTGTGTATCTGCATGTGCATATCACCCTATGTGTATGTCTGTAAGTAAGTCATGCTGTGTGTATCTGCATGTGCATATCACCCTATGTGTACGTCTGTAAGTCATGGTGTGTGTATCTGCATGTGCATATCCCCCTATGTGTACGTCTGTATGTCATGGTGTGTGTATCTGCATGTGCATATCACCCTATGTGTACGTCTGTAAGTCATGGTGTGTGTATCTGCATGTGCATATCCCCCTATGTGTACGTCTGTATGTCATGGTGTGTGTATCTGCATGTGCATATCACCCTATGTGTATGTCTGTAAGTAAGTCATGCTGTGTGTATCTGCATGTGCATATCACCCTATGTGTACGTCTGTAAGTCATGGTGTGTGTATCTGCATGTGCATATCCCCCTATGTGTACGTCTGTATGTCATGGTGTGTGTATCTGCATGTGCATATCCCCCTATGTGTACGTCTGTATGTCATGGTGTGTGTATCTGCATGTGCATATCACCCTATGTGTACGTCTGTAAGTCATGGTGTGTGTATCTGCATGTGCATATCACCCTATGTGTACGTCTGTAAGTAAGTCATGGTGTGTGTATCTGCATGTGCATATCACCCTATGTGTACGTCTGTAAGTCATGGTGTGTGTATCTGCATGTGCATATCACCCTATGTGTACGTCTGTAAGTCATGGTGTGTGTATCTGCATGTGCATATCACCCTATGTGTACGTCTGTAAGTCATGGTGTGTGTATCTGCATGTGCATATCACCCTATGTGTACGTCTGTAAGTCATGGTGTGTGTATCTGCATGTGCATATCACCCTATGTGTACGTCTGTAAGTCATGGTGTGTGTATCTGCATGTGCATATCCCCCTATGTGTACGTCTGTATGTCATGGTGTGTGTATCTGCATGTGCATATCACCCTATGTGTACGTCTGTAAGTCATGGTGTGTGTATCTGCATGTGCATATCACCCTATGTGTACATCTGTATGTCATGGTGTGTGTATCTGCATGTGCATATCACCCTATGTGTATGTCTGTAAGTCATGGTGTGTGTATCTGCATGTGCATATCACCCTATGTGTATGTCTGTAAGTCATGGTGTGTGTATCTGCATGTGCATATCACCCTATGTGTACATCTGTATGTCATGGTGTGTGTATCTGCATGTGCATATCACCCTATGTGTACGTCTGTAAGTCATGGTGTGTGTATCTGCATGTGCATATCACCCTATGTGTACGTCTGTAAGTCATGGTGTGTGTATCTGCATGTGCATATCACCCTATGTGTACGTCTGTAAGTCATGGTGTGTGTATCTGCATGTGCATATCCCCCTATGTGTACGTCTGTATGTCATGGTGTGTGTATCTGCATGTGCATATCACCCTATGTGTACGTCTGTAAGTCATGGTGTGTGTATCTGCATGTGCATATCACCCTATGTGTACATCTGTAAGTCATGGTGTGTGTATCTGCATGTGCATATCACCCTATGTGTACGTCTGTAAGTCATGGTGTGTGTATCTGCATGTGCATATCACCCTATGTGTACGTCTGTAAGTCATGGTGTGTGTATCTGCATGTGCATATCCCCCTATGTGTACATCTGTAAGTAAGTCATGGTGTGTGTATCTGCATGTGCATATCACCCTATGTGTACGTCTGTAAGTCATGGTGTGTGTATCTGCATGTGCATATCACCCTATGTGTACGTCTGTAAGTCATGGTGTGTGTATCTGCATGTGCATATCACCCTATGTGTACGTCTGTATGTCATGGTGTGTATCTGCATGTGCATATCCCCCTATGTGTACGTCTGTAAGTCATGGTGTGTGTATCTGCATGTGCATATCACCCTATGTGTACGTCTGTAAGTCATGGTGTGTGTATCTGCATGTGCATATCACCCTATGTGTACGTCTGTAAGTCATGGTGTGTGTATCTGCATGTGCATATCCCCCTATGTGTACATCTGTAAGTAAGTCTTGGTGTGTGTATCTGCATGTGCATATCACCCTATGTGTACGTCTAAGTCATGGTGTGTGTATCTGCATGTGCATATCACCCTATGTGTACGTCTGTAAGTCATGGTGTGTGTATCTGCATGTGCATATCACCCTATGTGTACGTCTGTAAGTCATGGTGTGTGTATCTGCATGTGCATATCACCCTATGTGTACGTCTGTAAGTCATGGTGTGTGTATCTGCATGTGCATATCCCCCTATGTGTACATCTGTAAGTAAGTCATGGTGTGTGTATCTGCATGTGCATATCACCCTATGTGTACGTCTGTAAGTCATGGTGTGTGTATCTGCATGTGCATATCACCCTATGTGTACGTCTGTAAGTCATGGTGTGTGTATCTGCATGTGCATATCACCCTATGTGTACGTCTGTAAGTCATGGTGTGTGTATCTGCATGTGCATATCACCCTATGTGTACGTCTGTAAGTCATGGTGTGTGTATCTGCATGTGCATATCCCCCTATGTGTACGTCTAAGTCATGGTGTGTGTATCTGCATGTGCATATCACCCTATGTGTACGTCTAAGTCATGGTGTGTGTATCTGCATGTGCATATCCCCCTATGTGTACATCTGTAAGTAAGTCATGGTGTGTGTATCTGCATGTGCATATCACCCTATGTGTACGTCTGTATGTCATGGTGTGTGTATCTGCATGTGCATATCACCCTATGTGTACGTCTGTATGTCATGGTGTGTGTATCTGCATGTGCATATCCCCCTATGTGTACATCTGTAAGTAAGTCATGGTGTGTGTATCTGCATGTGCATATCACCCTATGTGTACATCTGTATGTCATGGTGTGTGTATCTGCATGTGCATATCACCCTATGTGTACGTCTGTAAGTAAGTCATGGTGTGTGTATCTGCATGTGCATATCACCCTATGTGTACATCTGTATGTCATGGTGTGTGTATCTGCATGTGCATATCACCCTATGTGTACGTCTGTAAGTCATGGTGTGTGTATCTGCATGTGCATATCACCCTATGTGTACGTCTGTATGTCATGGTGTGTGTATCTGCATGTGCATATCACCCTATGTGTACGTCTGTAAGTAAGTCATGGTGTGTGTATCTGCATGTGCATATCACCCTATGTGTACATCTGTATGTCATGGTGTGTATCTGCATGTGCATATCACCCTATGTGTACGTCTGTAAGTCATGGTGTGTGTATCTGCATGTGCATATCACCCTATGTGTACGTCTGTAAGTCATGGTGTGTGTATCTGCATGTGCATATCACCCTATGTGTACGTCTGTAAGTCATGGTGTGTGTATCTGCATGTGCATATCACCCTATGTGTACGTCTGTAAGTCATGGTGTGTGTATCTGCATGTGCATATCCCCCTATGTGTACGTCTGTAAGTAAGTCATGGTGTGTGTATCTGCATGTGCATATCACCCTATGTGTACATCTGTATGTCATGGTGTGTGTATCTGCATGTGCATATCACCCTATGTGTATGTCTGTAAGTCATGGTGTGTGTATCTGCATGTGCATATCACCCTATGTGTACGTCTGTAAGTCATGGTGTGTGTATCTGCATGTGCATATCACCCTATGTGTACGTCTGTATGTCATGGTGTGTGTATCTGCATGTGCATATCACCCTATGTGTACGTCTGTAAGTCATGGTGTGTGTATCTCCATGTGCATATCACCCTATGTGTACGTCTGTAAGTCATGGTGTGTGTATCTGCATGTGCATATCACCCTATGTGTACGTCTGTAAGTCATGGTGTGTGTATCTGCATGTGCATATCACCCTATGTGTACGTCTAAGTCATGGTGTGTATATCTGCATGTGCATATCACCCTATGTGTACGTCTGTAAGTCATGGTGTGTGTATCTGCATGTGCATATCACCCTATGTGTATGTCTGTAAGTCATGGTGTGTGTATCTGCATGTGCATATCACCCTATGTGTACGTCTGTATGTCATGGTGTGTATCTGCATGTGCATATCCCCCTATGTGTACGTCTGTATGTCATGGTGTGTGTATCTGCATGTGCATTTCACCCTATGTGTACGTCTGTAAGTAAGTCATGGTGTGTGTATCTGCATGTGCATATCACCCTATGTGTACATCTGTATGTCATGGTGTGTGTATCTGCATGTGCATATCACCCTATGTGTACGTCTGTAAGTCATGGTGTGTGTATCTGCATGTGCATATCACCCTATGTGTACATCTGTATGTCATGGTGTGTGTATCTGCATGTGCATATCCCCCTATGTGTACATCTGTAAGTAAGTCATGGTGTGTGTATCTGCATGTGCATATCACCCTATGTGTACGTCTGTAAGTAAGTCATGGTGTGTGTATCTGCATGTGCATATCACCCTATGTGTACATCTGTATGTCATGGTGTGTGTATCTGCATGTGCATATCACCCTATGTGTACGTCTGTAAGTCATGGTGTGTGTATCTGCATGTGCATATCCCCCTATGTGTACGTCTGTAAGTCATGGTGTGTGTATCTGCATGTGCATATCACCCTATGTGTACGTCTGTAAGTCATGGTGTGTGTATCTGCATGTGCATATCACCCTATGTGTACGTCTGTATGTCATGGTGTGTATCTGCATGTGCATATCCCCCTATGTGTACGTCTGTATGTCATGGTGTGTGTATCTGCATGTGCATATCCCCCTATGTGTACATCTGTAAGTAAGTCATGGTGTGTGTATCTGCATGTGCATATCACCCTATGTGTACGTCTGTAAGTCATGGTGTGTGTATCTGCATGTGCATATCACCCTATGTGTACGTCTGTAAGTCATGGTGTGTGTATCTGCATGTGCATATCACCCTATGTGTACGTCTGTATGTCATGGTGTGTATCTGCATGTGCATATCCCCCTATGTGTACGTCTGTATGTCATGGTGTGTGTATCTGCATGTGCATATCACCCTATGTGTACGTCTGTATGTCATGGTGTGTGTATCTGCATGTGCATATCACCCTATGTGTACGTCTGTAAGTCATGGTGTGTGTATCTGCATGTGCATATCACCCTATGTGTACGTCTGTAAGTCATGGTGTGTGTATCTGCATGTGCATATCACCCTATGTGTATGTCTGTAAGTAAGTCATGCTGTGTGTATCTGCATGTGCATATCACCCTATGTGTACATCTGTATGTCATGGTGTGTGTATCTGCATGTGCATATCACCCTATGTGTACATCTGTATGTCATGGTGTGTGTATCTGCATGTGCATATCACCCTATGTGTACGTCTGTAAGTCATGGTGTGTGTATCTGCATGTGCATATCACCCTATGTGTACGTCTGTAAGTCATGGTGTGTGTATCTGCATGTGCATATCCCCCTATGTGTACATCTGTAAGTAAGTCATGGTGTGTGTATCTGCATGTGCATATCACCCTATGTGTACGTCTGTAAGTCATGGTGTGTGTATCTGCATGTGCATATCACCCTATGTGTACGTCTGTAAGTCATGGTGTGTGTATCTGCATGTGCATATCACCCTATGTGTACGTCTGTAAGTCATGGTGTGTGTATCTGCATGTGCATATCACCCTATGTGTACGTCTGTAAGTCATGGTGTGTGTATCTGCATGTGCATATCACCCTATGTGTATGTCTGTATGTCATGGTGTGTATATCTGCATGTGCATATCCCCCTATGTGTACATCTGTAAGTCATGGTGTGTGTATCTGCATGTGCATATCACCCTATGTGTACATCTGTATGTCATGGTGTGTGTATCTGCATGTGCATATCACCCTATGTGTACGTCTGTAAGTCATGGTGTGTGTATCTGCATGTGCATATCACCCTATGTGTACGTCTGTAAGTCATGGTGTGTGTATCTGCATGTGCATATCACCCTATGTGTACATCTGTATGTCATGGTGTGTGTATCTGCATGTGCATATCCCCCTATGTGTACATCTGTAAGTAAGTCATGGTGTGTGTATCTGCATGTGCATATCACCCTATGTGTACGTCTGTAAGTCATGGTGTGTGTATCTGCATGTGCATATCACCCTATGTGTACGTCTGTAAGTCATGGTGTGTGTATCTGCATGTGCATATCACCCTATGTGTACGTCTGTAAGTCATGGTGTGTGTATCTGCATGTGCATATCACCCTATGTGTACGTCTGTAAGTCATGGTGTGTGTATCTGCATGTGCATATCACCCTATGTGTACGTCTGTAAGTCATGGTGTGTGTATCTGCATGTGCATATCCCCCTATGTGTACATCTGTAAGTAAGTCTTGGTGTGTGTATCTGCATGTGCATATCACCCTATGTGTACGTCTAAGTCATGGTGTGTATATCTGCATGTGCATATCACCCTATGTGTACGTCTGTAAGTCATGGTGTGTGTATCTGCATGTGCATATCACCCTATGTGTACGTCTGTAAGTCATGGTGTGTGTATCTGCATGTGCATATCACCCTATGTGTACGTCTGTATGTCATGGTGTGTGTATCTGCATGTGCATATCACCCTATGTGTACGTCTGTAAGTCATGGTGTGTGTATCTGCATGTGCATATCACCCTATGTGTACGTCTGTATGTCATGGTGTGTATCTGCATGTGCATATCCCCCTATGTGTACGTCTGTATGTCATGGTGTGTGTATCTGCATGTGCATTTCACCCTATGTGTACGTCTGTAAGTAAGTCATGGTGTGTGTATCTGCATGTGCATATCACCCTATGTGTACATCTGTATGTCATGGTGTGTGTATCTGCATGTGCATATCACCCTATGTGTATGTCTGTAAGTCATGGTGTGTGTATCTGCATGTGCATATCCCCCTATGTGTACGTCTGTATGTCATGGTGTGTGTATCTGCATGTGCATATCACCCTATGTGTATGTCTGTAAGTCATGGTGTGTGTATCTGCATGTGCATATCCCCCTATGTGTACGTCTGTAAGTCATGGTGTGTGTATCTGCATGTGCATATCACCCTATGTGTACGTCTGTAAGTCATGGTGTGTGTATCTGCATGTGCATATCACCCTATGTGTACGTCTGTATGTCATGGTGTGTGTATCTGCATGTGCATATCCCCCTATGTGTACGTCTGTAAGTCATGGTGTGTGTATCTGCATGTGCATATCCCCCTATGTGTACGTCTAAGTCATGGTGTGTGTATCTGCATGTGCATATCACCCTATGTGTACGTCTGTAAGTCATGGTGTGTGTATCTGCATGTGCATATCCCCCTATGTGTACGTCTGTAAGTAAGTCATGGTGTGTATATCTGCATGTGCATATCACCCTATGTGTACGTCTGTAAGTCATGGTGTGTGTATCTGCATGTGCATATCCCCCTATGTGTACATCTGTATGTCATGGTGTGTGTATCTGCATGTGCATATCACCCTATGTGTACGTCTAAGTCATGGTGTGTATATCTGCATGTGCATATCACCCTATGTGTACGTCTGTAAGTCATGGTGTGTGTATCTGCATGTGCATATCACCCTATGTGTACATCTGTAAGTAAGTCATGGTGTGTGTATCTGCATGTGCATATCACCCTATGTGTACGTCTGTAAGTAAGTCATGGTGTGTGTATCTGCATGTGCATATCACCCTATGTGTACATCTGTAAGTAAGTCATGGTGTGTGTATCTGCATGTGCATATCACCCTATGTGTACGTCTGTAAGTAAGTCATGGTGTGTGTATCTGCATGTGCATATCACCCTATGTGTACGTCTGTAAGTCATGGTGTGTGTATCTGCATGTGCATATCACCCTATGTGTACGTCTGTAAGTCATGGTGTGTATATCTGCATGTGCATATCACCCTATGTGTACGTCTGTAAGTCATGGTGTGTGTATCTGCATGTGCATATCACCCTATGTGTACGTCTGTATGTCATGGTGTGTATATCTGCATGTGCATATCCCCCTATGTGTACATCTGTATGTCATGGTGTGTGTATCTGCATGTGCATATCACCCTATGTGTACGTCTGTAAGTCATGGTGTGTATATCTGCATGTGCATATCACCCTATGTGTACGTCTGTAAGTCATGGTGTGTGTATCTGCATGTGCATATCACCCTATGTGTACGTCTGTATGTCATGGTGTGTATATCTGCATGTGCATATCCCCCTATGTGTACATCTGTAAGTCATGGTGTGTGTATCTGCATGTGCATATCACCCTATGTGTACGTCTGTAAGTCATGGTGTGTGTATCTGCATGTGCATATCACCCTATGTGTACGTCTGTATGTCATGGTGTGTATATCTGCATGTGCATATCCCCCTATGTGTACATCTGTATGTCATGGTGTGTGTATCTCCATGTGCATATCATCCTTTGATTGCATCTGTGATGGTTCTTGTTTACAATCCTTTTCTATCTGCATGTGCATTTGGTCCTTACCAGGGGTGGCATGTGTCCTATGTGCAGTTGGCCGCTGTTGACCTGTTGTTGGGCTTGGGGCATGGAGCCCACCTGGAAGTTCTCTGGACCACCAGCACCGGAGCGCATGATTGCCGGCAAAGCCACAGAACCGTGTTCCACTTTTCCAACCTGGTTAAACTGCTGCTGGAGAACTGTGGACCTGACAACAAGTGAGATCTTTATAAACCCAATGGTCACACTAGGAAGGGGATAACAAAATGGGAAGTAAATCTTACTTTTTGGGGGAAACCGAGTCCTCCAGCATAGTTGACTCCTCATCACCCTCCAGTCCAAAATGATCTTTGCTTTTTTTCTGCACAGTGAGAGAAATACATTTAACTGAAGGATGTATTCACATAACCTAGTTAGATATTATGGTTTAGGGTCAGGTTTTGGGCTCTAACATTTTAATTGTGAAATTTGTGTTACATCTTAGGTCTGTGAAGATCATCAGAGTTAAGCAGGCTGAGGAAGGTCTCATAGTTTAAGGTAGAGTTAAGCAGGCTGAGGAAGGTCTCATAGTTTAAGGTAGAGTTAAGCAGGCTGAGAAAGGTCTCAGTTTCAGGTAGAGTTAAGAAGGCTGAGGAAGGTCTCATAGTTTAAGGTAGAGTTAAGCAGGCTGAGGAAGGTCTCATAGTTTAAGGTAGAGTTAAGCAGGCTGAGAAAGGTCTCATAGTTTAAGGTAGAGTTAAGCAGGCTGAGAAAGGTCTCATAGTTTAAGGTAGAGTTAAGCAGGCTTAGGAAGGTCTCAGTTTAAGGTAGAGTTAAGCTGGCTGAGAAAGGTCTCAGTTTCAGGTAGAGTTAAGCAGGCTGAGGAAGCTCTCTTAGTTTAAGGTAGAGTTAAGCAGGCCGAGGAAGGTCTCTTAGATTAAGGTAGAGTTAAGCAGGCTGAGGAAGGTCTCTTAGATAGATTAAGGTAGAGTTAAGCAGGCTGAGGAAGCTCTCTTAGTTTAAGGTAGAGTTAAGCAGGCTGAGGGAGGTCTCACAGTTTAAGGTAGAGTTAAGCAGGCTGAGGAAGGTCTCAGTTTAAGGTAGAATTAAGCAGGCTGAGGAATGTCTCAGTTTAAGGTAGAATTAAGCAGGATGAGGAATGTCTCAGTTTCAGGTAGAGTTAAGCAGGCTGAGGAAGGTCTCTTAGATTAAGGTAGAGTTAAGCAGGCTAAAGAAGGTCCCTTAGTTTAAGGTAGAGTTAAGCAGGCTGAGGAAGGTCTCTTAGTTTAAGGTAGAGTTAAGCAGGCTGAGAAAGGTCTCAGTTTCAGGTAGAGTTAAGCAGGCTGAGGAAGGTCCCTTAGTTTAAGGTAGAGTTAAGCAGGCTGAGGAAAGTCTCTTAGTTTAAGGTAGAGTTAAGCAGGGTGAGGAAGGTCTCATAGTTTAAGGTAGAGTTAAGCAGGCTGAGGAAAGTCTCTTAGTTTAAGGTAGAGTTAAGTAGGCTGAGGAAGGTCTCAGTTTAAGGTAGAGTTAAGCAGGCTGAGGAAGGTCTCATAGTTTAAGGTAGAGTTAAGCAGGCTGAGGAAGGTCTCTTAGTTTAAGGTAGAGTTAAGCAGGCTGAGGAAGCTCTCTTAGTTTAAAGTAGAGTTAAGCAGGCTGAGGAATATCTCTTAGTTTCAGGTAGAGTTAAGCAGGCTGAGGAAGGTCTCAGTTTCAGGTAGAGTTAAGCAGGCTGAGGAAAGTCTCTTAGTTTAAGGTAGAGTTAAGCAGGCTGAGGAAGGTCTCTTAGTTTAAGGTAGAGTTAAGCAGGCTGAGGAATATCTCTTAGTTTAAGGTAGAGTTAAGCAGGCTGAGGAAGGTCTTGTAGTTTAAGGTAGAGTTAAGCAGGCTGAGGAAGGTCTCTTAGTTTAAGGTAGAGTTAAGCAGGCTGAGGAAGGTCTCTTAGTTTAAGGTAGAGTTAAGCAGGCTGAGGAAGGTCTCTTAGTTTAAGGTAGAGTTAAGCAGGCTGAGGAAGGTCTCTTAGTTTAAGGTAGAGTTAAGCAGGCTGAGGAAGGTCCCTTAGTTTAAGGTAGAGTTTAGCAGGCTGAGGAAAGTCTCTTAGTTTAAGGTAGAGTTAAGCAGGCTGAGGAAGGTCCCTTAGTTTAAGGTAGAGTTTAGCAGGCTGAGGAAAGTCTCTTAGTTTAAGGTAGAGTTAAGCAGGCTGAGGAAGGTCCCTTAGTTTAAGGTAGAGTTTAGCAGGCTGAGGAAAGTCTCTTAGTTTAAGGTAGAGTTAAGCAGGCTGAGAAAGGTCCCTTAGTTTAAGGTAGAGTTAAGCAGGCTGAGGAAGGTTTCTTAGTTTAAGGTAGAGTTAAGCAGGCTGAGGAAGGTCTCAAACTCTGCTTAACACTGAACCCAATTTTTTTCTTTCGTGATTCAGATAGAGCATGAAATTTTAAGCAACTTTCTAATTTACTCCTATTAAAAAAAATTCTTCATTCTCTTGGTATCTTTATTTGAAATGCAAGAATGTAAGTTTAGATGCCGGCCCATTTTTGGTGAACCTGGGTTGTCCTTGCTGATTGGTGGATAAATTAATTCAGCAATAAAAAAGTGCTGTCTAGAGTTCTGATAAAAAAAAGCTTAGATGCCTTCTTTTTCAAATAAACATAGCAAGAGAATGAAGAAAATTTGATAAAAGGAGTAAATTAGAAAGTTGTTTAAAATTGCAAGCTCTATCTGAATCACAAAAGAAAAAAATTGGATTCAGTGTCCCTTTAAGGTAGAGTTAAGCAGGCTGATAAAGTTCTTAGTTTCAGGAAGAGTTAAGCAGGCTGAGAAAGGTATCAGTTTAAGGTAGAGTTAATGGGAGAGTCAAGTCCAAAAATAACTCATGATTCAAATAGGGCATGTAATTTTAAACAACTTTCCAATTTACTTTTATCACCAATTTTGCTTTGTTCTCTTGGTATTTTTATTTTAAAACTAAACCTAGGATGTTCATATGCTAATTTCTTAGACCTTGAAGGCCGCCTCTAATCTAAATGCATTTTGATAGTTTTTCACCACTAGAGGGCATTAGTTCATGTGTTTCATATAGATAACATTGAGCTCACGCCTCTGCCAGGCTCATCGTCCTTGCACGCCGCTCTTCATCTGCCGCACCTCTCTGCCAATCCCTTCACTGGCTTCCTCTTGCCTCCCGTCCCCATCGCTATGCTCATGATCTCCTACTCTCCTCCTCTTGTTACCTCCTCACATTCCCGTCTACAAGATTTCTCCAGACTGGCTCACATCTTGTGGAACTCTCTGCCTCGCTCCACAAGAATCTCCCCTAGTTTTAAAAGCTTCAAGTGCTCCCTGAAGACTCACTGTTCAGGGACGCTTACAACCTACACTAACCTTCCTATCTCCACTGCTATACCCTAAAACCCCATAGCATGTAAGCCTATGAGCCCAGCTGTTTGTAGTTCACCTTCATAAGCGTCGATTTCAGCAGTGCAACTCTCGGCAGGACCCTCTCTCCCCATTTGATCCCTGTAATCGATTTTTACATACCACCTATGTTCATAGCGCTGCAGAATCTGTTGGCGCGCTACAAATACCTGATAATAATAATGCTTGTGAATTTACCATGGAGTCAGCTCTGATTGGCTAAAATGCAAGTCTGTCAAAAGAACTGAAATAAGGGGGCAGTCTGCTGAGGCTTAGATACAAGGTAATTACAGAGGTAAAATGTGTATAACTATTGGTTATGCAAAACTGGGGAATTGGTAATTAAGGGATTATCTATCTTTTAAAACAACAAACATTCTGTTGTTGACTGTCCCTTTAAGCAGGCTGAGGAAGGTCTCAGTTTCAGGTAGAGTTAAGCAGGCTGAGGAAGGTCTCATAGTTTCAGGTAGAGTTAAGCAGGCTGAGGAAGGTCTCATAGTTTCAGGTAGAGTTAAGCAGGCTGAGGAAGGTCTCATAGTTTCAGGTAGAGTTAAGCAGGCTGAGGAAGGTCTCATAGTTTCAGGTAGAGTTAAGCAGGCTGAGGAAGGTCTCATAGTTTCAGGTAGAGTTAAGCAGGCTGAGGAAGGTCTCATAGTTTCAGGTAGAGTTAAGCAGGCTGAGGAAGGTCTCATAGTTTCAGGTAGAGTTAAGCAGGCTGAGGAAGGTCTCAGTTTCAGGTAGAGTTAAGCAGGCTGAGGAAGGTCTCATAGTTTCAGGTAGAGTTAAGCAGGCTGAGGAAGGTCTCATAGTTTCAGGTAGAGTTAAGCAGGCTGAGGAAGTTCTCAGTTTCAGGTAGAGTTAAGCAGGCTGAGGAAGGTCTCAGTTTCAGGTAGAGTTAAGCAGGCTGAGGAAGGTCAGTTAGTTTAAGGTAGAGTTAAGCAGGCTGAGGAAGCTCTTAGTTTAAGGTTGAGTTAAGCAGGCTAAGGAAGGTCTCAGTTTCTGGGTGAGTTAAGCAGGCTGAGGAAGGTATCATAGTTTAAGGTAGAGTTAAGCAGGCTGCGGAAGGTCTCTTAGTTTAAGGTAGAATTAAGCAGGCTGTGGAAGGTCTCTTAGTTTAAGGTAGAGTTAAGCAGGCTGCGGAAGGTCTCTTAGCCTAAGGTAGAGTTAAGCAGGCTGAGGAAGGTCTTAGTTTAAGGTAGAGTTAAGCAGGCTGAGGAAGGTCTCATAGTTTAAGGTAGAGTTAAGCAGGCTAAGGAAGGTCTCCGTTTCAGGGTGAGTTAAGCAGACTGGGGAAGGTCAGTTAGTTTAAGGTAGAGTTAAGCAGGCTGAGGAAACTCTTAGTTTAAGGTTGAGTTAAGCAGGCTAAGGAAGGTCTCAGTTTCAGGGTGAGTTAAGCAGGCTGAGGAAGGTATCATAGTTTAAGGTAGAGTTAAGTAGGCTATGGACTAGAGGTTGAGATCTAGCTTTGTGGATCAAGGACTCAGCAGCCCCCGGTTTGACACAAAAATCTCATCCTGACAGAGACCTAGGAGAATCAGCTGCAGGGCAAGGACAATCTCCCAGATGTAACAGCCTCACCCAACCGCTGACAGGAGCCTGAAGATGAAAGAAAAGCAGAATAGCCAACCCAGGTTTTCTATATAGGGATAACAAATTGTTGGAGTAGTAGTAAGGACTACCTCACCGACCTCCAACAGCTAATAGCCACCATTACACTTGCTAAAGAGGATTACAGCATTGCCCCAATCTTTTTTTTTTTTTTTTTTGCAGGGAAAATAACCATTAAAGGATTAAATAATATTAAAAATCACCTCAATAAGAGGGCAATTAACCTATTAAACTGCAGACATGTTGCAACACCCTGAGAAGAACACCTCAATCAGAGAGAGAATATATTATATAGTACCCTCTACAGAAAATATGTACTCATCATACTGTATAACGAAAACTGAACACCAAAACTAGGCAAACCTGAAAATAAACATATCGGGTTAAAACTGCCCTATATTCAGCCACAATATACATAATCTGTAGAATTGTATCAAATAAGAGGAAAAGAGAAATATATCATATAATTCGTCTTAAAGAGGATAAAACATGAATACCCCAATAAAATAACTGCATAGTTCTAGAAGGGATAACATTGAATTGCCACTCGATGGCAGCAAATAACAAACATCCCTAGAAATAATATATAAAAATAATAATTTCAAGACCAAAGTCAGATTAAGTACATGAAATAAAGGATACAATGAACTCGCAATCACAAATTCAGCCGTACCCAATAATAAAGTACCATGGAGTAGAACAGTAGCACAACCATTTAGTTGTAGCATAGCCATTTAGGGATTATTAAGTATATGAGAGCCTAACCCTTTGTTTGTGTGCTCAAATCTGCAATCGTCACCAAATACCTCTATGACCAACCTCTATTTAAAATACCAGAGCGCAACACCACAAACTAACATAGCTGTGCTAATGTATCCACCAATAATGGCGGTCTTAACTATGTACTGCCTTTGAATCAGACTCCTCTGCCAAAAAAAACCCCCAAGAAGTGGCAAAAATCTACTAATAGCCACCATAACTCAGCTACTCACTAACACGCAAAGCGGTCTCACTGCCGCAATCGCGATCAGAAAGAAAGGGGGAAACCTGACAGGATAACAGACTGAGAGCTACTGCAATACTAACGGCCAAAAGCTAGCCTGAAGACTCATTGGGCACGAAATGTAACAGCACCATAAACAGTCTGATCCCGCAAATAGCAGAAAGAGGGAAATAAACACTGCAAATAGCCATAATTGAAACTGTGCCCCTATAACTATAAGAACACCTCAAATAGCCGCACAAACGGATCATACAGCGATAGGAAGCCTGGGTGCTTATCTATAAAATTACCTAGCAATGTAAGCAGCAAAATCCCTGACCCTTGTAAAACACCAAGGTAGCTTCTCAGCCGCAAATATCCCAAATTAAGGGATATATAACTAATAAAAATACAAACCCCTTCTGAGGGTAGCAGGTCCCACTAGGTCCCTGAACATCCCAGACCTTCTGATATTCTTCATCCAGGAAATATATATACAAAAGGACTTACCCTTGAGGGTCTTCTTCTGTGGAGCAGTCACAGCAGCTCCAGGTCTGTTAGCCTCATCTGACTGCTGATAGGGATCTAAAGACACAAGAAAAACAGAGTAACCAACCCTGGTTTTCTCTAAAGGGGATAGCATACATTGTTGAAGTTAAAGTAAAGACTACCTTACCGACCTCCAACAGCTAATAGCCACTATTACTCTTACTAAAGAGAATTACATGGACACAGCATTGCCCCAATCCTTGCTTGCAAAAAAAGTATCCATTAAAGGATTAAATACTTGATTCTCTTCAGACACTATCGTCGTACATCCTCCCAGATATATAAGGCAAATAATGACTGGGGAATTGTGGGAAGTGAGGAAACTTAAAGCTTTGCTGGGGTGTTCTTTGCTTCCTCCTGGTGGCCAGGAGTTGAATTCCCACTAGTATTTAGAATGGATTTGTGGACTCTTCATGCCATTGGAAAGAAAACAGATATTGACGGCAGATAAGAGCCATAAGCCCAGCAAGTCTGCCCAATATTACCTAACAGTATAAACTTATCTACTTTGTAGGATAGACTTATGCTTGTCCCAGGCATAAGTCCCCTACAGTGTTTGTCGCTACTACCTCTTGAGGACGTTTATTCCATAAATCAATCACTCTGTAAAGAAGCTTCCTCAAATTACTCCTGAATCTACTACCCTTTAGCTTGAGCTCATGACCCCTTGTTCTTGAATTTTCCATTTTATGTAAAATACCCACAGCCTCAGTTTTACTAAACCCTTTAATGTACTTGAAAGTTGCTATCATATCACCTCTTTCCCTTCTCTCCTCTAAGCTATTGTCATGTTCTGTCTCAGGATATCATGTGAGAGCCTCATTGTCTGGAACAGTTGCTTTAAAGGAAGATTAGTAGAAGCCATACTGATTGAAAATGAAAACAAATTTATTTAAACAACAAAATACTTTGTTTAAGCAAATAATTGCAGAATATTTAAATATGCTACTCAGGTATGTTAAGACCACATACAGCAGGAGTGAAAATAAAGAAAACTAGTAAGCAGAGATGCAGATTCAAAAAGGAAAGTCTTTCTCTTGGTAATAACTGAAATGTAAGATTTGCACAAGGCAGAAAACAACTTGCAAACTGGTAACAGGTTTAAAGGTAAAGTCTCTCTCCTTGTAATTGCTGAGTGCAGAAATTGCACAATGCAGGAAACAACTTGCAAACTGGTAACAGGTTTAAAGGTAAAGTCTCTCTCCTTGTAATTGCTGAGTGCAGAAATTGCACAATGCAGGAAACAACTTGCAAACTGGTAACAGGTTTAAAGGTAAAGTCTCTCTCCTTGTACTTGCTGAGTGCAGGAATTGCACAATGCAGGAAACAACTTGCAAACTGGTAACAGGTTTAAAGGTAAAGTCTCTCTCCTTGTAATTGCTGAAGGCAGGAAACAAACTTGCAAACTGGTAAGAGGTTTAAAGGTAAAGGCTTTGCCCTGGTAATACCTTGTAAACAGGTGCAAAGGAAATCTTTCTCCTGGCAATGGCCAAGTGCAGGAATTGCATAAAGCAGGAAACAAACTTGTAGATTGGTAACAGGTTTAAAGGTAAAGGCTTTCTCCTGGTAATACCTTGTAAACAGGTGCAAAGGAAATCTTTCTCCAAAGAAATACAGGAAATAGGGAGGTTTTGCACAGGGTTGGTTCTGATTAATTCCAGAATTGAGAACACCTGTGTGTTGCACAGGTGTAATAACAAGTAAGGCAAATAGTTATTTATCAGATCTTTTAAGATCCATGCTATTGTTGGAACTGGCTGTGGCTCAACATGTAAGCAAACAGAAATAGCAACCACAGAGCCACAGGTTCAAATCCCTATACAGCCCTTCTTAGCAGAATGCCTCCCAGACCTTTTCTTTTTCTTTTTAGTCTGGAGGCTTGGTTCATGACAGATGCCCCCTCCAAAGAGCGCACTCTGGGCGCTCAAAGCCTGATCAAACATCTGAAGGTGGGATTTACGAACAAGTGTTCCATTTGAAGCCCTAATACAATCAGATGGAATTGATTCTTCGCTTGGAACAGCTGCCTGAGATTGGGGACCCTTAGAAGATATCCCTGTAGGCATAACAAGAGCTGAAAAACCAAGACAGTTTTGATTTAGAGGTTCCTGATTATACCCAGCAGCTTGCAATGGACTGGCTGATGGGCAGAGTACCTCCGGGTAGGAAAAGACCTCTCCTTCAGAGTCAAGGAATTTGTTATCTGGGTCATATCTGCCTGATGGGTAGAGTACCTCCGGGTAAAGTATGACCTCTCCTTCAGAGTCCAGGAATTCATTTTCTGTGCCATTTATATCCAATTCAACCATCTCATCCAATTCTTTCTCAGTCAATGAGTAGCTGGGTGAAGGTGGTGCAAGGAGGTGTGGATCTTTAGAATTGGCAGAGTCTGATTTAGCTGGAAGGTTTGTCACTTATGTCTGATGAGTGACATTTGTTAGCTGGATCTCCAGCCAGGGCAGAAACAAGGTAATGTGCAGGATTTCCAGGAGGTATTTTTGCAGAGTTCCCCAATGTGGTTGATGCAGAAACAGATGCAGTGGCATGGGTAATGGATGTAGTTGGAGTTGTACTCCCAATGACCATCTGTTTCAAATCAGGTACCATTTCTTGAAGCGTGTTAGAAACGGTTGTTTGTAGAATTGATGTATTCTCAGTAGCTGGATCCTCTCCAGGAGTATCTTTAAGTTTGCTAGTGGAAGAATAATTTGTTCCCTTAACATCAGAGTCCATTTTAAACTTGGCTATATCTCGACTTGATCCTCTAGGGGGTCTTACTGGACACCCTGTGATGTGGTGACCAGTTCCCCCACAATAGAAACAGAGGTTAAGCTGTCTTCGCCGAATTTTCTCCTCTTCTGTTAAGGGTTCTTTAAAACCTTTCCTTGTTTGGGAGGTAACTTTAGACAAGGTTTCGGTTGGGAGAGATAACATTTCCACCAGCTCCATAAAGTTAATGAGTATGTCCTTAATAAACTTTAACACTGAATCCAATATAGCAATAATCCCAGAGGGCTCTCTTTTAAGGTCTTCACATTCTGTCATGTTCTGTCTCAGGATATCATGTGAGAGCCTCATTGTCTGGAACAGTTGCTTTAAAGGAAGATTAGTAGAAGCCATACTGATTGAAAATGAAAACAAATTTATTTAAACAACAAAATACTTTGTTTAAGCAAATAATTGCAGAATATTTAAATATGCTACTCAGGTATGTTAAGACCACATACAGCAGGAGTGAAAATAAAGAAAACTAGTAAGCAGAGATGCAGATTCAAAAAGGAAAGTCTTTCTCTTGGTAATAACTGAAATGTAAGATTTGCACAAGGCAGAAAACAACTTGCAAACTGGTAACAGGTTTAAAGGTAAAGTCTCTCTCCTTGTAATTGCTGAGTGCAGAAATTGCACAATGCAGGAAACAACTTGCAAACTGGTAACAGGTTTAAAGGTAAAGTCTCTCTCCTTGTAATTGCTGAGTGCAGAAATTGCACAATGCAGGAAACAACTTGCAAACTGGTAACAGGTTTAAAGGTAAAGTCTCTCTCCTTGTAATTGCTGAGTGCAGAAATTGCACAATGCAGGAAACAACTTGCAAACTGGTAACAGGTTTAAAGGTAAAGTCTCTCTCCTTGTAATTGCTGAGTGCAGAAATTGCACAATGCAGGAAACAACTTGCAAACTGGTAACAGGTTTAAAGGTAAAGTCTCTCTCCTTGTAATTGCTGAGTGCAGAAATTGCACAATGCAGGAAACAACTTGCAAACTGGTAACAGGTTTAAAGGTAAAGTCTCTCTCCTTGTAATTGCTGAAGGCAGGAAACAAACTTGCAAACTGGTAAGAGGTTTAAAGGTAAAGGCTTTGCCCTGGTAATACCTTGTAAACAGGTGCAAAGGAAATCTTTCTCCTGGCAATGGCCAAGTGCAGGAATTGCATAAAGCAGGAAACAAACTTGTAGATTGGTAACAGGTTTAAAGGTAAAGGCTTTCTCCTGGTAATACCTTGTAAACAGGTGCAAAGGTGAAGTCTTTCTCCTGGCAATAGCTGAGTGCAGGAATTTGCATAAAGCAGGAAACAAACTTGAAGATTGGTAACAGGTTTAAAGGTAAAGGCTTTCTCCTGGTAATACCTTGTAAACAGGTGCAAAGGAAATCTTTCTCCAAAGAAATACAGGAAACAGGTTCTGACTTGACAAAACAGATCCAATGTGAAGACACTAATGCAGACTAAAAGCCATCCTTAAATAGGGAGGTTTTGCACAGGGTTGGTTCTGATTAATTCCAGAATTGAGAACACCTGTGTGTTGCACAGGTGTAATAACAAGTAAGGCAAATAGTTATTTATCAGATCTTTTAAGATCCATGCTATTGTTGGAACTGGCTGTGGCTCAACATGTAAGCAAACAGAAATAGCAACCACAGAGCCACAGGTTCAAATCCCTATACAGCCCTTCTTAGCAGAATGCCTCCCAGACCTTTTCTTTTTAGTCTGGAGGCTTGGTTCATGACAGCTATACATAGTTAGGTCATTGAGCCTATCCTAGTAAGTTTTATTTTTTAGACCATGTACCATTTTGGTAGCCCTCCTTTGTACAGATTCAAGTTTGTTAATATCCTTCTGAAGATATGGCCTCCAGAACTGCACACAATACTCAAGATGAGGCCTAACTAATGATCTATAAAGTGGCATAAGAACCTTACTATTTCTACCAATACATCCAAGCATTCTGCTAGCCTTACTCGCTGCATTACTACATTGTTTACTAAGTTTTAAATCATCTGAAATAATAATTCCCAAGTCCTGTTCCTCATCTGTAACAGTCAGTAAAGTGTCATTGAGTCTGTAATTAATATTTGGATTTTTCTTTCCTAAATGCATTATTTTACACTTTGCCGTGTTAAACTTTAGATCCCAGTTGTTTGTCCAATCCTCCAATTGTTGTATATCACTTCTCATTTTGTCTTCCCCCCATGGAACATCCACTCTGTTACAAATTTTTGTATAATCTGCAAACAGACATACTTTCCCCTGTAGCCCTTTTCTGATATCTCTAATATATGTGATAAACAAAACAGGCCATAGAACTGACCCCTGAGGAACACCACTAGTAACAGCCCCCTCTGCTGAATAAACTCCATTTACTAAGACACTTTGTTTTCTGTCCTTAAGCCAGCATTCCACCCAGTTCACAATTTTTGAGTCTAGACCAAGGAGATACAGTTTGTGAATTAGTTTATTGTGTGGGACGGTGTCAAATGCTTTTCTGAATTCTAGATATGCTACATCAACTGCTCCACCCTTGTCTAATACTTTTGTTACATAATCAAAGAAGTCAATTAGATTAGTCTGACATGATCTCCCTGAAGTAAAACCATGCTGATTTTGGTCCTCTAAATGGTTTGTCTTTATGTAAGTCATAATTCTTTCTTTTAAGAGGCTTTCCATTAATTTCCCTACTACTGAAGTTAAACTAACTGGCCAGTAGTTGCCATATTCTTCTCTACTGCCCTTTTTATGAAGAGGTATTACATTTGTTATTCTCCAATCATCTGGGACAGCTCCTGTTAATAGTGACTGATTAAACAGATCAGTTAATGGGACAGTTAGCACTGATCAAAGTTCTTTTAAGACCCTTGGTGAATATTATCAGGACCCACTGCCTTTTTAACATTTATTTTTGAGAATGCTAACAAAACCTCATCCTCTGTAAAAAGGAAATTTATGCTTACCTGATAAATTTATTTCTTTTACAATATGACAAGTCCACGGATTTCATCCTTACTAATCGGATATCGCCTCCTGGTCAACAGGAGGAGGCAAAGAGCACTACAGCAGAGCTGTATATATAGCTCCTCCCTTCCCTCCCACTCCAGTCATTCGACCGAAGTTAGGAAGAGAAAAGAAAAGCCAGGGTACAGAGGTGACTGAAGTTTAACAAAAATAAATACCTGTCTTAGAAAATGACAGGGTGGGCCGTAGACTCATCAAATCGTAAAAGAAATAAATTTATCCGGTAAGCATAAATTTCCTTTTCTATTACAAGATAGGACGAGTCCACGGATTTCAACCTTACTTATGGGATACAATACCAAAGCTATAGGACACGGATGAAAGGGAGGGACAAGACAGGAACCTAAATGGAAGGCACCACTGTTTGAAGAACCTTTCTCCCAAAAACAGCCTCAGACGAGGCAAAAGTATCAAATTTGGAAAATTTGGAAAAAGTGTGAAGAGACGACCAAGTTGCAGTCTTGCAAATCTGTTCAACAGATGCATCATTTTTAAATACCCATGAGGAAGCCACAGCCCTAGTAGAATGAGCCGTAATTCTTTCAGGAGGCTGCTGTCCAGCAGTCTCGTATGCAAAACGGATGATACTCTTCAGCCAAAAAGAAAGAGGTAGCCGTAGCTTTCTGGCCCCTACATTTCCCAGAAAAAAAACAACAAATAATGAAGATGATTGACGAAATTCCTTAGTCGCCTGAAAGTAAAACTTCAGGGCACGGACCACGCCCAAGTTATGTAACAGACGCTTCTTCATAGAAGAAGGATTAGGACACAATGAAGCAACAATTTCCTGATTAATATTTTTGTTGGAAAAAACCTTAGAAGAAAACCAGGTTTGGTACGTAACACTACCTTATCTGAATGAAAAATAAGGTAAGGAGAATCACATTGTAATGCCGAAAGCTCAGAAACTCTGCGAGCAGAAGAAATAGTAACCAAAAATAAAACTTTCCAAGATAAAAATTTAATATCTATGGAATGCATAGGTTCAAACGGAACCCCTTGAAGAACATTAAGAAATAAATTCAAACTCCAAGGAGGAGCAATTGGTCTAAACACAGGCCTGATTCTAGTCAGAGCCTGACAAAACGATTGAACATCCGGATATCTGCCAGATATCCAAGCAATCACCCGGGGAAGGAGAGCAAACGGCAGAAACACATAAGCTAGGTTGAACGACCAAGGCATCTATCAGTTCGGCCTGAGGATCCCTGGACCTGGATCCGTATCTCGGGAGCTTTGCATTCTGACGAGATGCCATAAGATCCAGCTCCGATCTGCCCCATCTGAGAATCAGGGTGGCAAAAACCTCTGGATGGAGTTCCCATTCCCCTGGATGAAATGTCTGTCTGCTCAAAAAATCCGCTTCCCAGTTGTCCACTCCTGGGATGTAGATTGCCGACAGATAACAAGAGTGAGCCTCCGCCCACCAAATTATCTTGGATACTTCTGTCATCGCTAAGGAACTCCTTGTTCCTCCCTGATGATTGATGTAAGCCACAGTCGTGATGTTGTCAGAATGAAATCGGATGAATTTGGCCGAAGCCAACTGAGGCCAAGCCTGAAGCGCATTGAATATTGCTCTCAACTTCAGAATATCGATTGAAAGTAGAGACTCCAACCGACTCCACACACCCTGAGCCGTCGGGGAATTCCATACTGCACCCCATCCTAGTAGACTGGCGTCCGTTGTCACTATCACCCATGAGGGTCTGTGGAAGCACGTCCCTTGGGACAGATGATCCGGCGACAACCACCAAAGAAGAGAGTCCCTTGTCTCCTGATCCAGATCTATCTGAGGAGACAAATTTGCATAATCTCCATTCCACTGTCTGAGCATGCTCAGTTGTAGAGGTCTGAGATGAAAACGAGCAAATGGAATGATGTCCATTGCCGCCACCATCAATCCAATTACCTCCATGCACTGAGCCACTGATGGCCGAGGATTGGACTGAAGGGATCGGCATGCATTCAGAATTTTTAACTTTCTGACTTCCGTCAAAAAGATTTTCATGGATACAGAGTCAATTAGAGTTCCCAGGAAAGGAACCCTTGTCTGTGGAATTAGTGAACTCTTTTTTAGATTCACCTTCCACCCATGAGTCCTTAGAAAGGAAAGAACAATGTCGGTATGAGACTTTGTCAGCTGATAAGACGACGCCTGGATCAGAATATCATCCAGATAAGGCGCCATGTGAAAATTCTGGGTACCACGGCCAGACCAAAAGGAAGAGCCACTTACTGAAAATGTTTGTCCAGAAAAGCAAACCTCAGGAATTTGAGATGATCTCTGTGGATAGGCATATGAAGATATGCATCCTTCAGATCTACGGTAGTCATAAATTGACCCTCCTGGATCAATGGAAGAATGGTACGAAGTGTTTCCATCTGGAAGGATGGAACTCTGAGAAACTTGTTTAGACTCTTGAGGCCTAAAATAGGTCTGAACGTACCCTCTTTTTTTTTTTTTTTTTTTTTAAGAACCTACAAAAAAAATTGAGTAAAACCCCAGTCCCTGCTCCTGAATTGGGACGGGATAGATTACTCCCATGAAAGAGAGGTCTTTTACACAGCATAAAAACACTCTTTATCTGGTTTACAGACAATTGAGAAAGAAGAAACCATCCTCTGGGGAAACTTTCTGATTCTCTCATTCAAGCCTGTATGAAGAAAAAAAAAAGAGACTGCCCCCTACTAAATCCGCTCCGGATCAGGGCCAACCCACCATGCTGACTTGGAAGCAGCAGCAAGATTCAAGACTGGATACCGCAAATTGTGGAAAGACATGAAAACTAGGATGTTCGTGATGTAAAAACAGCTTGCCAGCACGCATACAAGGTACAAGAGCTGTAGCTGATCTCAAACTGCAAACCTCTGCTAGTTAGATAGCTAAGCCAACTCTCAGAGTATTACAGCTGGCTGTCAGAATAATCTCCTTCCAGTCAGGCCCGAACAGGGTCCCCCTTGTAAGGAATAGTCAAAAGTGGAAGTTGAGATGACACATCCACAGACCCAGAGTATGAACAGAAGGCATAGCGAGCTAAGACGGAAGATCCCAAACTCAGAGCCGCCAATTTGGTAGACTGCAAGGAAATATGAGTAATTTAATAACTTAATTTCCGCTAACATTGCAGTGTGTTTCTGTTCCATTCTAAATCCCGAAGGATAAAAGCTATTAGCAGTAATGTACAAATGAAAATACTGCAGAAGCAGGTGGAATCAAAACTCCCAAGCTCCTGCTTGCAAGCACGTAAGGCTTCCCACTAGACCACAGGGGAACACCATTTACGTGCAATATTGCAGAATGAAATCACCCTGCAGAAATTTACAAGCTAATGTGAGCGCCTGCCAATCATAGGATGTAGGCGAGGCGACAGTAAAAGGGCGCCCATCGTGGGGCATAGATGAAAAAGTGTTACTGTACCCTTTAATCCTAAACAGTAACTAAACATGTCACTGAGTGGACAAAACTTAGCTTAATGAAAAGATCATTGCAAGAATAATCATTATTCAAAGAGTACAGAAAGCTGAAAACCCTTTTTTGTTGTATTTTAAATAAACCTCTTTTCCAATTAATTTAAAATATACTAGAGGCAAGCATTGTATGAAATCGTTGCAAAGAATCAGAATGCTGCTTAAGGCATCTAAACCTTAAAAAATTTCACTTAAAACATGGGGAACAAAAATATAAGGAGTAACAAAAAGTGTGACCCCTTGTGTTATGTTTAATAGTTGACAATAATAAGTGTACTGCTGTATGCAACCTATTAACAGTAAAAACGTTTTCAAACAAATCCCCAATAATAAACTCAGGAAACACCAGTGCATTGTTCCTTTAAGAGTTATGTCTATCCCTGAATGGGACACTGAAAATAGATCATAGGAAAAGAGTCTTATAAACTGCATATGACAACGCCTCTCTGTCTAACGTGACAGAGAGAGCGTTCCATACACACAAGGACTCAACCATCGGCGTTGCACAACCTGTCAGCTGTACACAGCCGAGGAGGCACCCGGTCCAAACAGCGCGCACACAACGCGCGTAGCGAAGTTCCGCCCCTCCGTGGACGTATCGAGCCAAACAAGGAAGCTAAGATGGAGCCACCGAACGGCGCGCACACAATGGCGCAAAACGAAACTCCGCCCACCGTGGGCGTATCGAGCTCAACCTCCAGGGCGGATAGGCATACTTAGTATTAACACAAAATGGAGCCGCCGGGGAAAAACCCTAAAAACTGACAGGCACTTAAAGCCATCTCATTAGTGCCCCAACATGTCAAACACATGCAGAACGAGCATCTCCCTGTCGGCTAATAAAGGTTAACCATAAGCCGTACAGAACAGGGGTATCGATAGAAAGGGAACATGTAACCATCCTGTATATTCTGATCTCACTAAAACAGGATAACAGTCTGCAGACCCAAATCTATGCTATAACATTAAACATGAGAACTCTGTCGGTTTCCTATCACAAGCATTTTACACTCAAAGTGATCTATAGGAAGACCCTCCCTGTCGGCTGTTAAATAAGGTATAAGCCGCTGGGAGGCATAGAGCAGACATATTGTCTCTGACATTCAGGACTGCCTGAAAACGAAAATATCTCAATCATACACACTATTTAAGTGTTCGGTAGGAAACAAACCCTCCCTGTCGGCTGTTAAAAAATTCATAAGTCTCCGGGAGTCAGACATCAGACATGTTGCTTCTGATATAAAGGACTGCATTAAACGTAAATAGCTCGCCAGCATCCTACACACTACTGAAGTGCTCTGTAGGAAAAACCTCCCAGTCGACTGTTAAATAAGTTAGAAGCCGCTGGGAGTCACTCATCAGATATGTCGTCTTAGAAAAGACATCCCCATGCCAGGGATATGTTGAAATATAAAGTGCCAAAACTCTTCTGTTTAGTATATATCCAGAAAATAAAGTTTAGCACTTACCTCAGAAGGCTGCCCGGCAGTAAGGCATCTCACCCGGCTTGTGAAGTTCACTTCTCCCCTTCACATTGGCCTGTGGAAAACAAAAAGTACTGAGCATATTCTTCCTCAGACTTTTACAAAAAGGGCAGCATAACAGTTATGGGAGGCGCAGTGAGAATTTTGTCCCACCAGTTCCCATTGCTTTGAAGCCACCAAATGCTTCTCTTATTAACTGAAGAGAGTGATTTGGTCTAGGCTACACCCCAGCACAAAGTAGCACACTTTGGCACTACTTTAAAAAATAATAAACTCTTGATTGAAGAAGATAAACTAACACCTCACTTTACCTCTTCCTATTACTAACACAGGCAAAGAGAATGACTGGGGTGGGAGGGAAGGGAGGAGCTATATATACAGCTCTGCTGTGGTGCTCTTTGCCTCCTCCTGTTGACCAGGAGGCGATATCTCATAAGGATGAAATCCGTGGACTTGTCATATCTTGTAAAAGAAAAGATTACCGTTAAGCTTGTTTCTATTTTTTTAGACATTTTATCTTCACAATCTTTTGTGAGAACAGAAGTAATCATTGAGACAGTCTGCAATCTGCTTATCTCCTATTATTCTACCATCAACTGATTTCAATTTTACTATTCCTACCTTATTTTTTCTTCTTTCACTAATATATCTAAAGAATGTTTTGTCCCCATGTTTTACTGACTGTGCTATCTTCTCTTCTGCATGAGCTTTAACCTTCCTAATAAACTGCTTAGTCTTTTTTTGTTGGAGTCTCCATATTTTCATATCATCATCATCTGCTTGTGTGTGTCTAATTTTTATAAGCTATCTTTTTTTGGTTTCCGCTTTCTTTTACTTTTACAGACATGTCTAATACAGTGTGCAGTTGCATCTAAAACCATAATGCATTGCTGCTCCTTCAACAAATACCAAGAGAATAAAGCAAATCTGATAATAGAAGTAAAATGGAAAGTTGTTTAAAAACATAATATATGTAAGAATTTACCAGATAAATTCATTTCTTTCATATTGGCAAGAGTCCATGAGCTAGTGACGTATGGGATATACAATCCTACCAGGAGGGGGCAAAGTTTCCCAAACCTCAAAATGCCTATAAATACACCCCTCACCAGACCCACAATTCAGTTTAACGAATAGCCAAGTAGTGGGGTGATAAAGAAAGGAGTAGAAAGCATCAACAAAAGAAATTTGGAAATAATTGTGCTTTATACAAAAAATCATAACCACCATAAAAAGGGTGGGCCTCATGGACTCTTGCCAATATGAAAGAAATGAAATTATCAGGTAAGTTCTTACATAAATTATGTTTTCTTTCATGTAATTGGCAAGAGTCCATGAGCTAGTGACGTATGGGATAGCAATACCCAAGATGTGGAACTCCACGCAAGAGTCACTAGAGAGGGAGGGATAAATAATAAAGACAGCCAATTCCGCTGAAAAAAAATTAATCCACAACCCAAATCATAAATTTAATCTTATAATGAAAAAGAAAAAAACGTAAAATTATAAGCAGAAGAATCAAACTGAAACAGCTGCCTGAAGAACTTTTCTACCAAAAACTGCTTCCGAAGAAGCAAAAACATAAAAATGGTAGAATTTAGTAAATGTATGCAAAGAAGACCAAGTTGCTGCTTTGCAAATCTGATCAACTCAAGCTTCATTCTTAAAAGCCCAGGAAGTGGAAACTGCCCTAGTAGAATGAGCTGTAATCCTCTGAGGCGGGGATTTACCTGACTCCAAATAAGCTTGATGAATCAAAAGCTTTAACAAAGATGCAAAAGAAACGGCAGAAGCCTTCTGACCTTTCCTGGAACCAGAAAAGATAACAAATAGACTAGAAGTCTTCCTGAAAACTTTAGTAGCTTCAACATAATATTTCAAAGCTCTCACTACATCCAAAGAATGTAAAGATATTTCCAAAGAATTCTTAGGATTAGGACACAAAGAAGGGACAACAATTTCTCTACTAATATTGTTAGAATTCACAACTTTAGGTAAGACTTTAAATGAAGTCCGCAAAACTGCCTTAGCCTGATGGAAAATCAGAAAAGGAGATTCACAAGAAAGAGCAGATAATTCAGAAACTCTTCTAGCAGAAGAGATGGCCAAAAAGAACTACACTTTCCAAGAAAGCAATTTAATGTTCAAAGAATGCATAGGCTCAAACGGAGGAGCCTGTAAAGCCTTCAAAACCAAATTAAGACTCCGAGGAGAGATTGATTTAATGACAGGCTTGATTCAAACCAAAGCCTGTACAAAACAGTGAATATCATGGAGTTTAGCAATTTTTCTGTGGAATAAAACAGAAAGAGCAGAGATTTGTCCTTTCAAAGAACTTGCAGACAATCCTTTATCCAAACCATCCTGAAGAAACTGTAAAATTCTGGGAAGTCTAAAAGAATGCCAAGAAAAATTATGAGACCACCACCATGAAATGTAAGTCTTCCAAATTCGATAATAAATCTTTCTAGAAACAGATTTACGAGCCTGTAACATACTATTAATCACTGAGTCAGAGAAACCTCTATGACTAAGCACTAGAAGTTCAATTTCCATACCTTCAAATTTAATGATTTGAGATCCTGATGGAAAAACAGACCTTGAGATAGAAGATCTGGCCTTAATGGAAGTGGCAAAGGTTAGCAACTGGACATCCGAACAAGATCTGCATACCAAAACCTGTGAGCCCATGCTGGAGCCACCAGCAACACAAACGATTGCTCCATGATGATCTTGGAGATCACTCTTGGAAGAACTAGAGGCGGAAAAATATAAGCAGGTTAATAACACCAAGGAAGTGTCAAAGCATCCACTGCTTCCGCCTGAGGATCCCTGGACCTGGACAGGTACCTGGGAAGTTACTTGTTTAGATGAGATGCCATCAGATCTATTTCTGGAAGCCTCCACGTCTGAACAATTTGAAAAAACACATCTGGGTGAAGAGACCACTCTCCCGGATGTAAAGTTTGACGACTGAGATAATCCGCTTCCCAATTGTCTATACCTGGGATATGGACCGCAAAAATTAGACAGGAGCTAAATTCTGCCCAAACAAGTATCCGGGATACTTCTTTAATAGCCTGAGGACTGTGAGTCCCACCCTGATGATTGACATACGCCACAGTTGTGACATTGTCTGTCTGGAAACAAATGAACGGCTCTCTCCTCAATAGAGGCCAAAACTGAAGAGCCCTGAGAATCGCAAAAAATATTGATTGGTAATCTCGCCTCTTGAGATTTCCAAACCCCTTGTGCTGTCAGAGATCCCCAAACAGCTCCCCAACCTGAAAGACTTGCATCTGTTGTGATCACAGTCCAGGTTGGACGAACAAAAGAGGCCCCTTGAACTATACGATGGTGATCTAACCACCAAGTCAGAGATAGTCGAACATTGGGATTTAAGGATATAAATTGTGATATCCTTGTATAATCCCTGCAATATTGGTTCAGCATACAAAGCTGAAGAGGTCTCATGTGAAAACGAGCAAAGGGGATCACGTCCGATGCTGCAGTCATGAGACCTAAAACCTCCATGCACATAGCTACTGAAGGAAATGACTGAGACTGAAGGTTCCGACAGGCTAAACCAATTTTAGTTGTCTCTTGTCTGTTAGAGACAGAGTCATAGACACTGAATCTATCTGAAAACCTAAAAAGGTGACCCTTGTCTGAGGAATCAAAGAACTCTTTGGTAAATTGATCCTCCAACCATGTCTTTGATGGTAGATTCGTGTGAAATTCTGCAGAACGTAAAGACTGAGCTAGTACCAAGATATCGTCCAAATAAGGAAACACCGCAATACCCCGTTCTCTGATTACAGAGAGTAGGGCACCGAGAACCTTTGAAAAGATTCTTGGAGCTGTCGCTAGGCCAAAAGGAAGAGCAACAAATTGGTAATTCTTGTCTTGAAAAGAGAATCTCAGGAACTGATAGTGATCTGGATGAATCTGAATATGAAGATATGCATCCTGTAAGTCTATTGTGGACATATAATGCCCTTGCTGAACAAAAGGCAGAAACATAATTTATGCTTACCTGATAAATTCCTTTCTTCTGTAGTGTGATCAGTCCACGGGTCATCATTACTTGTGGGATATTAACTGCTCCCCTACAGGAAGTGCAAGAGGATTCACCCAGCAGAGTTGCTATATAGCTCCTCCCCTCTACGTCACCTCCAGTCATTCGACCAAGGACCAACGAGAAAGGAGAAGCCAAGGGTGTAGTGGTGACTGGAGTATAATTTAAAAAATATTTACCTGCCTTAAAAAACAGGGCGGGCCGTGGACTGATCACACTACAGAAGAAAGGAATTTATCAGGTAAGCATAAATTATGTTTTCTTCTGTTAAGTGTGATCAGTCCACGGGTCATCATTACTTGTGGGATACCAATACCAAAGCAAAAGTACACGGATGACGGGAGGGATAGGCAGGCTCTTTATACAGAAGGAACCACTGCCTGAAGAACCTTTCTCCCAAAAATAGCCTCCGAGGAAGCAAAAGTGTCAAATTTGTAAAATTTGGAAAAAGTATGAAGCGAAGACCAAGTTGCAGCCTTGCAAATCTGTTCAACAGAGGCCTCATTCTTAAAGGCCCAAGTGGAAGCCACAGCTCTAGTGGAATGAGCTGTAATTCTTTCAGGAGGCTGCTGTCCAGCAGTCTCATAAGCTAAACGAATTATGCTACGAAGCCAAAAAGAGAGAGAGGTAGCAGAAGCTTTTTGACCTCTCCTCTGACCAGAGTAAACGACAAACAGGGAAGACGTTTGTCGAAAATCTTTAGTTGCCTGTAAATAAAATTTAAGGGCACGAACTACATCCAGATTGTGCAAAAGACGTTCCTTCCTCGAAGAAGGATTTGGGCACAAGGATGGAACAACAATCACCTGATTGATATTCCTGTTAGTGACTACCTTAGGTAAGAACCCAGGTTTAGTACGCAGAACTACCTTATCCGAGTGAAAAATCAAATAAGGAGAATCACAATGTAAGGCTGATAACTCAGAGACTCTTCGAGCCGAGGAAATAGCCATTAAAAATAGAACTTTCCAAGATAACAACTTTATATCAATGGAATGAAGGGGTTCAAACGGAACACCCTGTAAAACGTTAAGAACAAGGTTTAAACTCCATGGTGGAGCCACAGCTTTAAACACAGGTTTAATCCTGGCCAAAGCCTGACAAAAAGCCTGAACGTCTGGAACTTCTGACAGACGCTTGTGTAACAGAATGGACAGAGCTGAGATCTGTCCCTTTAAGGAACTAGCGGATAACCCCTTTTCTAAACCTTCTTGTAGAAAAGACAATATCCTAGGAATCCTAACCTTACTCCAAGAGTAACCTTTGGATTCGCACCAATATAGGTATTTACGCCATATTTTATGGTAAATCTTTCTGGTAACAGGCTTCCTAGCCTGTATTAAGGTATCAATAACTGACTCAGAAAAACCACGCTTTGATAAGTTCAAGCGTTCAATTTCCAAGCAGTCAGCTTCAGAGAAGTTAGATTTTGATGTTTGAAAGGACCCTGAATCAGAAGGTCCTGTTTCAGAGGTAACGACCAAGGTGGACAGAATGACATGTCCACCAGATCTGCATACCAAGTCCTGCGTGGCCATGCAGGCGCTATTAGAATCACTGATGCTTTCTCCTGTTTGATTCTGGCAATCAATCGAGGAAGCATCGGGAAAGGTGGAAACACATAAGCCATCCTGAAGGTCCATGGTGCTGTCAAGGCATCTATCAGGACCGCTCCCGGATCCCTGGATCTGGACCCGTAGCGCGGAAGCTTGGCGTTCTGTCGAGACGCCATGAGATCTATCTCTGGTTTGCCCCAACGTCGAAGTATTTGGGCAAAGACCTCTGGATGAAGTTCCCACTCCCCCGGATGAAAAGTCTGACGACTTAAGAAATCCGCCTCCCAGTTCTCCACTCCCGGGATGTGGATTGCAGACAGGTGGCAAGAGTGAGACTCTGCCCAGCGAATTATCTTCGATACTTCCATCATTGCTAGGGAGCTTCTTGTCCCTCCCTGATGGTTGATATAAGCTACAGTCGTGATGTTGTCCGACTGGAACCTGATGAACCCCCGAGTTGTTAACTGGGGCCCAGCCAGAAGAGCATTGAGGACTGCTCTCAATTCCAGAATGTTTATTGGAAGAAGACTCTCCTCCTGATTCCATAGTCCCTGAGCCTTCAGAGAATTCCAGACAGCGCCCCAACCTAGTAGGCTGGCGTCTGTTGTTACAATTGACCAGTCTGGCCTGCTGAATGGCATTCCCCTGGACAGATGGGGCCGATAAAGCCACCATAGAAGAGAATTTCTGGTCTCTTGATTCAGATTTAGAGTGTTGAATGGAATGAAGGACACGGCATGCATTTTGAAGTTTTGTTAACCTGTCCTCTGTCAGGTAAATCTTCATTTCTACAGAATCTATCAGAGTCCCCAGGAAGGGAACTCTTGTGAGTGGAAAGAGAGAACTTTTCTCTTCGTTCACTTTCCATCCATGCGACCTTAGAAATGCCAGTACTATCTCTGTATGAGATTTGGCAGTTTGAAAGCTTGAAGCTTGTATCAGTATGTCGTCTAAGTACGGAGCTACTGAAATTCCTCGCGGTCTTAGTACCACCAGAAGAGTGCCCAGAACCTTTGTGAAGATTCTTGGAGCCGTAGCCAGTCCAAATGGAAGAGCTACAAACTGGTAATGCCTGTCTAAAAAGGCAAACCTTAGATACCGGTAATGACTTCTATGAATCGGTATGTGAAGGTAAGCATCCTTTAAATCCACTGTGGTCATGTACTGACCCTCTTGGATCATGGGCAAAATTGTTCGAATAGTTTCCATCTTGAACGATGGAACTCTTAGGAATTTGTTTAGGATCTTTAAATCCAAGATTGGCCTGAAGGTTCCCTCTTTTTTGGGAACTACAAACAGATTTGAGTAAAACCCTTGTCCTTGTTCCAACCGCGGAACTGGATGGATCACTCCCATTAATAAAAGATCTTGTACGCAGCGTAGAAACGCTTCCTTCTTTGTTAGGTTTGTTGACAACCTTGACAGATGAAATCTCCCTCTTGGGGGAAAGGATTTGAAGTCCAGAAGGTATCCCTGAGATATGATCTCTAACGCCCAGGGATCCTGAACATCTCTTGCCCAAGCCTGGGCGAAGAGGGAAAGTCTGCCCCCCACTAGATCCGGTCCCGGATCGGGGGCCCTCAATTCATGCTGTCTTAGGGGCAGCAGCAGGTTTTCTGGCCTGTTTGCCCCTGTTCCAGGACTGGTTAGGTTTCCAGCCTTGTCTGTAGCGAGCAACAGCTCCTTCCTGTTTTGGTGCAGAGGAAGTTGATGCTGCTCCTGCTTTGAAATTACGAAAGGAACGAAAATTGGACTGTCTAGCCTTGGCTTTGGCCTTGTCCTGAGGCAGGGCATGACCTTTACCTCCTGTAATGTCAGCAATCTCTTTCAAGCCGGGCCCGAATAAGGTCTGCCCTTTGAAAGGAATATTAAGCAATTTAGACGTAACATCAGCTGACCAGGATTTCAGCCACAGAGCTCTGCGTGCCTGAATGGCGAATCCTGAATTTTTAGCCGCAAGTTTAGTTAAATGTACTACGGCATCTGAAATAAATGAATTAGCTAACTTAAGGAATTTAAGTTTGTGTGTGATGTCATCTAGTGTGGATGATTGAAGTGTCTCTTCCAGAGACTCAAACCAAAATGCTGCTGCAGCCGTGACAGGCGCAATACATGCAAGAGGTTGCAATATAAATCCTTGTTGAACAAACATTTTCTTAAGGTAACCCTCTAATTTTTTATCCATTGGATCTGAAAAAGCACAGCTATCCTCCACTGGGATAGTGGTACGCTTAGCTAAAGTAGAAACTGCTCCCTCCACCTTAGGGACCATTTGCCATAAATCCCGTGTGGCGGCGTCTATTGGAAACATTTTTCTAAATATAGGAGGGGGTGAGAAAGGCACACCGGGTCTATCCCACTCCTTAGTAACAATGTCAGTAAGTCTCTTAGGTATAGGAAAAACGTCAGTACTCGTCGGTACCGCAAAATATTTATCCAACCTACACATTTTTTCTGGGATTGCAACTGTGTTACAATCATTCAGAGCCGCTAATACCTCCCCTAGTAACACACGGAGGTTCTCAAGCTTAAATTTAAAATTTGAAATGTCTGAGTCCAGTTTATTTGGATCAGAACCGTCACCCACAGAATGAAGCTCTCCGTCTTCACGTTCTGCAAACTGTGACGCAGTATCAGACATGGCCCTTGCGTTATCAGCGCACTCTGTTCTCACCCCAGAGTGATCACGTTTACCTCTTAGTTCTGGTAGTTTAGCCAAAACTTCAGTCATAACAGTAGCCATATCTTGTAATGTGATTTGTAATGGCCGCCCAGATGTACTCGGCGCTACAATATCACGCACCTCCTGAGCGGGAGATGCAGGTACTGACACGTGAGGCGAGTTAGTCGGCATAACTCTCCCCTCGTTGTTTGGTGAAATATGTTCAATTTGTACAGATTGACTGTTTTTTAAAATAGCATCAATACATTTAGTACATACATTTCTATTGGGCTCCACTTTGGCATTAACACATATAGCACAGAGATATTCCTCTGAATCAGACATGTTTAACACACTAGCAAATAAACAGCAACTTGGAAATACTTTACAAAGTAATTTACAAATAATATGAAAACGAACTGTGCCTTTAAGAAGCACAGAAAAATATTATAACAGTTAAAATAATTAAGTTATAGCATCAATCTTTGTCAGAATATACAGTTTTAGCAAAGGATTGTTCCCCTCAGCAAATGATAACTAACCCAGGCAGCAGAAAAACATAATTTATGTAAGAACTTACCTGATAAATTCATTTCTTTCATATTAACAAGAGTCCATGAGCTAGTGACGTATGGGATATACATTCCTACCAGGAGGGGCAAAGTTTCCCAAACCTTAAAATGCCTATAAATACACCCCTCACCACACCCACAAATCAGTTTAACGAATAGCCAAGAAGTGGGGTGATAAGAAAAAAAGTGCGAAGCATATAAAATAAGGAATTGGAATAATTGTGCTTTATACAAAAAAATCATAACCACCACAAAAAAGGGTGGGCCTCATGGACTCTTGTTAATATGAAAGAAATGAATTTATCAGGTAAGTTCTTACATAAATTATGTTTTCTTTCATGTAATTAACAAGAGTCCATGAGCTAGTGACGTATGGGATAATGACTACCCAAGATGTGGATCTTTCCACACAAGAGTCACTAGAGAGGGAGGGATAAAATAAAGACAGCCAATTCCTGCTGAAAATAATCCACACCCAAAATAAAGTTTAACAAAAAACATAAGCAGAAGATTCAAACTGAAACCGCTGCCTGAAGAACTTTTCTACCAAAAACTGCTTCAGAAGAAGAAAATACATCAAAATGGTAGAATTTAGTAAAAGTATGCAAAGAGGACCAAGTTGCTGCTTTGCAGATCTGGTCAACCGAAGCTTCATTCCTAAACGCCCAGGAAGTAGATACTGACCTAGTAGAATGAGCTGTAATTCTCTGAGGCGGAATTTTACCCGACTCAACATAGGCAAGATGAATTAAAGATTTCAACCAAGATGCCAAAGAAATGGCAGAAGCTTTCTGGCCTTTCCTAGAACCGGAAAAGATAACAAATAGACTAGAAGTCTTACAGAAAGATTTCGTAGCTTCAACATAATATTTCAAAGCTCTAACAACATCCAAAGAATGCAACGATTTCTCCTTAGAATTCTTAGGATTAGGACATAATGAAGGAACCACAATTTCTCTACTAATGTTGTTGGAATTCACAACTTTAGGAAAAATTCAAAAGAAGTTCGCAACACCGCCTTATCCTGATGAAGAATCAGAAAAGGAGACTCACAAGAAAGAGCAGATAATTCAGAAACTCTTCTGGAAGAAGAGATGGCCAAAAGGAACAAAACTTTCCAAGAAAGTAATTTAATATCCAATGAATGCATGGGTTCAAATGGAGGAGCTTGAAGAGCCCCCAGAACCAAATTCAAACTCCAGGAGGAGAAATTGACTTAATGACAGGCTTTATACGAACCAAAGCTTGTACAAAACAATGAATATCAGGAAGAATAGCAATCTTTCTGTGAAAAAGAACAGAAAGAGCAGAGATTTGACCTTTCAAGGAACTTGCGGACAAACCCTTATCTAAACCATCCTGAAGAAATTGTAATATTCTCGGTATTCTAAAAGAATGCCAAGAAAAATGATGAGAAAGACACCAAGAAATATAAGTCTTCCAGACTCTATAATATATCTCTCTGGATACAAATTTACGAGCCTGTAACATAGTATTAATCACAGAGTCAGAGAAACCTCTTTGACCAAGAATCAAGCGTTCAATCTCCATACCTTTAAATTTAAGGATTTCAGATCCTGATGGAAAAAAGGACCTTGAGACAAAAGGTCTGGTCTTAACGGAAGAGTCCACGGTTGGCAAGAGGCCATCCGGACAAGATCCGCATACCAAAACCTGTGAGGCCATGCCGGAGCTACCAGCAGAACAAACGAGCATTCCTTCAGAATCTTGGAGATTACTCTTGGAAGAAGAACTAGAGGCGGAAAGATATAGGCAGGATGATACTTCCAAGGAAGTGAAAATGCATCCACTGCCTCCGCCTGAAGATCCCGGGATCTAGACAGATACCTGGGAAGTTTCTTGTTTAGATGAGAAGCCATCAGATCTATTTCTGGAAGTTCCCACATTTGAACAATCCGAAGAAATACCTCTGGGTGAAGAGACCATTCGCCCGGATGCAACGTTTGGCGACTGAGATAATCCGCTTTCCAATTGTCCATACCTGGGATATAAACCGCAGAGATTAGACAGGAGCTGGATTCCGCCCAAACCAAAATTCGAGATACTTCTTTCATAGCCAGAGGACTGTGAGTCCCTCCTTGATGATTGATGTATGCCACAGTTGTGACATTGTCTTATCTGAAAACAATGAACAACTCTCTCTTCAGAAGAGGCCAAGACTGAAGAGCTCTGAAAATTGCACGGAGTTCCAAAATATTGATCGGAAATCTCACCTCCTGAGATTCCCAAACCCCTTGTGCCGTCAGAGACCCCCACACAGCTCCCCAACCTGTAAGACTTGAATCTGTTGAGATTATAGTCCAGGTCGGAAGAACAAAGAAGCCCCCTGAACTAAACGATGGTGATCTGACCACCATGTCAGAGAGTGTCGTAAAATCGGTTTAAAGATATTAATTGAGATATCTTTGAGTAATCCCTGCACCATTGGTTCAGCATACAGAGCTGAAGAGGTCGCATGTGAAAACGAGCAAAGGAGATCGCATCTGATGCGGCAGTCCTAAGACCCAACATTTCCATGCATAAGGCTACCAAAGGGAATGATTGTGACTGAAGGTTTTGACAAGCTGATATCAATGTTAAACTTCTCTTGTCTGACAAGGACAGAGTCATAGACACTGAATTTATCTAGAAACCTAAAAAGGTTACCCTTGTCTGAGGAATCAATGAACTGAATGGTAAATTGATCCTCCAACCATGAACTTGAAGAAACAACACAAGTCGATTCGTATGAGATTCTTCGAAAATGAGAAGACTGAGCAAGTACCAAGATATCGTCCAAATAAGGAAATACCAAAACCATATTCTCTGATTACAGAAGAAGGGCACCGAGAACCTTTGAAAAAAATTCTTGGAACTGAGGCTAGACCAAACAGTAGAGCCACAAAACTGGTAATGCTTGTCTAAAAAGAGAATCTCAGACACTAAAAGTGATCTGGATGAATCGGAATATGCAGATACACATCCTGTAAATCTATTGTAGACAAGAAGCAATAAATAAAGAGACTTAAATAATGTGGAGACAAAAATGACGCCCATATTTTTTAGCGCCAAAAAAGACGCCCACATTATTTGGCGCCTAAAATGTTTTTGGCGCCAAAAATGACGCCACATCCGGAACGCCGACATCTTTGACGCAAAATAACGTCAAAAAATGACGCAACTTCCGGCGACACGTATGACGCCGGAAACGGAAAAGAATTTTTGCGCCAAAAAAGTCCGCGCCAAGAATGACGCAATAAAATGAAGCATTTTCAGCCCCCGCGAGCCTAACAGCCCACAGGGAAAAAAGTCAAATTTTTGAGGTAAGAAAAAATATGATAATTCAATGCATAATCCCAAATATGAAACTGACTGTCTGGAAATAAGGAAAGTTGAACATTCTGAGTCAAGGCAAATAAATGTTTGAATACATATATTTAGAACTTTATAAATAAAGTGCCCAACCATAGCTTAGAGTGTCACAGAAAATAAGACTTACTTACCCCAGGACACTCATCTACATGTTTGTAGAAAGCCAAACCAGTACTGAAACGAGAATCAGTAGAGGAAATGGTAAATATAAGAGTATATCGTCGATCTGAAAAGGGAGGTAAGAGATGAATCTCTACGACCGATAACAGAGAACCTTATGAAATAGACCCCGTAGAAGGAGATCACTGCATTCAATAGGCAATACTCTCTTCACATCCCTCTGACATTCACTGCACGCTGAGAGGAAAACCGGGCTCCAACTTGCTGCGGAGCGCATATCAACGTAGAATCTAGCACAAACTTACTTCACCACCTCCCTTGGAGGCAAAGTTTGTAAAACTGATTTGTGGGTGTGGTGAGGGGTGTATTTATAGGCATTTTAAGGTTTGGGAAACTTTGCCCCTCCTGGTAGGAATGTATATCCCATACGTCACTAGCTCATGGACTCTTGTTAATTACATGAAAGAAAAAAATACACAAATAAACGTTTTGTTTTTTTTTGTTTTTTTTTTATCACAGTCAATACAATCAGCACAGCTCTGCTGTAATGATTACTTCCCTCAAAAAAGGCTTTGGAGATCCCTGAACTCTGTAGAGATGAACCGGATCATGCAGGAAGAAAATGAATCTCTGACTGAGTTTTTTCTGATGCATAGTGAAAGCACCAAAATGGCCCCTCCCCCACACACATAACAGTGAGAGGGATCAGTGAACTGCTCTAATTTAAATCAAAACTATTGCCAAGTGGAAAAATAGTGCCCAAAACATTTTTTCACCCAGTACCTCAGAGAAAAAAACGTTTTTACATGCCAGCAAAAAAACGTTTTACCTCAATAATTAATTGTCATTTAAAACCTATTGCAAGTCCCTGCAAATTAGGTTAAGTCTATGTATACAGTCTAAAAACCAGAGAAGTATAAAATATACATACATGACAGCCTGATATCAGCTACATCTACTGCATTCAAGGCTGGGTTTACATTATAACGGTATGGCAGGATTTTCTCATCAATTCCATGTCAGAAAATAATAAGCTGCTACATACCTCTTTGCAGATTAATCTGCCTGCTGTCCCCTGATCTGAAGTTTGCCTCTCCTCAGATGGGCGAGAAACAGCAATATGATCTTAACTACTCCGGCTAAAATCATAGAAAAAAACTCAGGTAGATTCTTCTTCAAATTCTACCAGAGAAGGAATAACACACTCCGGTGCTATTATAAAACAACAAACTTTTGATTGAAGATATAAAAACTAAATATATCACCATAGTCCTCTCACACATCCTATCTAGTCGTTGGGTGCAAGAGAATGACTGGAGGTGACGTAGAGGGGAGGAGCTATATAGCAACTCTGCTGGGTGAATCCTCTTGCACTTCCTGTAGGGGAGCAGTTAATATCCCACAAGTAATGATGACCCGTGGACTGATCACACTTAACAGAAGAAATAGTCCTTATAGTCACCATTTTGAATGTTGGTACTCTTACATAACGATTCAAGACTTTTAGATCCAGAACTGGTCTGAATGAATTTTCTTTCTTTGGAACAATGAATAGATTTGAATAAAACCCCAGACCCTGTTCCTGCAAAGGAACCGGCATGATTACCCCAGATAACTCCAGGTCTGAGACACACTTCAGGAAAGCCTGCACTTTCTCTGGGTTCACAGGAATGCGTGAGAAAAAAAAAAACTTCTCACAGGCGGTCTTACTCTGAAACCTATTCTGTACCCTTGAGAGACAATCTTCTGAATCCAATTATTTTGGACTGAATTGATCCAAATATCCTTGAAAATTTTTTAATCTGCCCCCTACCAGCTGAGCTGGAATGAGGGCCGCACCCTCATGCGGACTTGGGGGCTGGTTTAGATCTCTTAAATGGCTTGGATTTATTCCAGATTGAGGAAGGCTTCCAATTAGAGACAGATTTCTTAGGGGAAGGATTAGGTTTCTGTTCCTTATTTTGTCGAAAGGAACGAAAACGGCTAGAAGCTTTAAATTTACCCTTAGATTTTTTATCCTGAGGCAAAAAAGCTCCCTTCCCCCCAGTAACAGTTGAAATTATTGAATCCAACTGAGAACCAAATAATTTAATACCTTGGAAAGAAAGAGATAGCAATGTCAATTTAGAAGTCATATCAGCATTCCAAGATTTAAGCGATAAAGCTCTTCTAGCTAAAATAGCTAAAGACATATCTAACATCAATTCTGATTATATCAAATATGGCATCACAAATGAAATTATTAGCATGTTGAATTAATTTAACAATGCTATACACATTATGATCTGATACTTGTTGCGCTAAAGTTTCCAACCAAAAAGATGAAGCAGCTGCAACATCCGCCAAAGAAATAGCAGGCCTAAGAAGATGACCTGAACATAAATAAGCCTTCCTTAGATAAGATTCAGGCTTCTTATCTAAAGGATCTTTAAAAGAAGTACTATCTTCGGTAGGAATAGTAGTATGCTTAGCAAGAGTCAAGATGGCCCATCAACCTTGGGGATTTTTTCCCAAAACTCCAATCTATCAGTTGGCAAAGGATACAATTTTTTAAACCTTGAAGGAGAAAGAGAGGTACCCAATCTATTCCATTCCCTTGAAATCATATCTGAAATAGCATCAGGAACTGGAAAAACCTCTGGAATAACTACATGAGGCTTATAAACAGAACTTAAACGTTTACTAGTTTTATTATCAAGAGGACTAGTCTCCTCCATATCTAATGCAATCAACACTTCTTTTAATAAAAAACGAATATACTCCATTTTAAATAAATAAGAGGATTTGTCAGTGTCAATATCTGAGGCAGGATCTTCTGAATCATACAGATCCTCATAAGAGATAGATAAATCAGTATGTTGTCGGTCATGTGAAATTTCATCAACTCTATGAGAAGTTTTAAAAAGACCTTTTACGTTTATTAGAAGGCGGAATGGCAGACAAAGCCTTCTGAATGGAATCAGAAACAAATTATCTTAAATTTACAGGAATATCCTGAGCATTAGATGTTGATGGACCAGCAACAGGTAACCAACTACTACTGATGGAAACATTATCTGCATGTAAAAGTTTATCATGACAACTATTACAAACCACAGCTGGAGGTATAGTCTCCACAAGCTTACAACAAATGCACTTAGCTTTGGTAGAACCGATATCAGGCAGCAGGATTCCAGCAGTAGATTCTGAGACAGGATCAGATTGAGACATCTTGCAGTATGTAAGAGAAAAAACAACATATAAAGCAAAATTATCAATTTCCTTATATGACAGTTTCAGGAATGGGAAAAAATGCAAACAGCATAGGCCTTTGACATAGAAAAAAAGACGAGAGGCAAAAAGGAATGGGGTCTGAAATAATGAAAATGTTTGGCGCCAAGTATGACGCACCCCAAACAGAAAAATATTTTTTGGCGCCAAAAACGTCCAGAAACGAAACTCTAGCCTCATAGATGACCCAACCTTGAGAAAGACTTGCGCCAACTAAGACGCTGGAAATGACGAATTAGCATCAACGAACGCAACTTTCGTGACAAAAAAGTCTTGCGCCAAGAATGACGCAATAAATTTTAGCATTTTGCGCACTTGCGAGCCTAATACAGCCGCAATTTAGAAAAAGTCAATTTGAAAAAGACTAAACCCCAGGTAAGAAAAAAAGTATAACCCATAAATATTTTTTTTTTATAAAATGCATTTCCCAGATATGAAACTGACAGTCTGCAAAAAGGAAATATACTGAAAACCTGAATCATGGCAAATATAAGTACAAACATATATTTAGAACTTTATACATAAAGTGCCAAACCATAGCTGAGAGTGTCTTAAGTAACAAAAACATACTTACCGAAAGACACCCGTTCACATATAGCAGATAGCCAAACCAGTACTAAAACAGTTATCAGTAGAGGTAATGGTATATGAGAGTATATCGTCGATCTGAAAAGGGAGGTAGGAGATGAATCTCTATGACCGATAACAGAGAACCTACGAAATAGATCCCTGTTAGGAAAACCATTGCATTCAATAGGTGATACTCCCTTCACATCCCTCTGACATTCACTGTACTCAGAGGAATCGGGCTGCAAAAGAGCTGAGAAGTGCATATCAACGTAGAAATCTAGAACAAACTTACTTCACCACCTCCATAGGAGGCAAAGTTTGTAAAACTGAATTGTGGGTGTGGTGAGGGGTGTATTTGTAGGCATTTTGAGGTTTGGGAAACTGTGCCCCTGCTGGTAGGATTGTATATCCCATATGTCACTAGCTCATGGACTCTTGCCAATTTCATAAAAGCAATTGTATGCTCTACCAAAATCTTGAAAGAACATTTTTGAGTTTCATGTCCTTTAAAAATTTTCAATAAATTAATAACCAAATTGTATTCCTAAAGCTATTACATGGGGAGTCGTAATGTTTTTTTTTTTAAATAAAATTCAATCATTTGTTTTAAAAATGATATATTAGTCCGACAGCGTTTTGGATGTTAACTCGACCCCCATATCTTCTTTCTCCTTGCTTCAGTAAGTCATGTACAGAGCCCACCGCTTCCTACGTCATTCTATGAGCAGCGTTTCTTCATTGCTAGCTTTGCACATGAGTTAGATAGAACGGTGACACCAAAAATCTATTATGCATGCACTCTCAGACGAAGGGGCGTGTGTCTTTAAAGGGCGCCAGCTGGACCGGGTTTTAATTGGACTTTGAGAAAACGTGACCAGAATAAAATGCAAGAAAATAGATCAAAACATTTTAACAGATATTCTATCTTAAGAAACAAAAAATAATTACTTTAAGTTCATGAATGAAAGTCCCATTCTTTTTTAAATCTTAATCAAATGCAGCGTTGCGTTTTCTTATAGTTTACCATCATTTTAAGTTCATGCTATAGTTAAAGGGACAGTTAAGTTGAAATTACTGATTTGCGATAGGACATTTCATTTTAAATAACTTTCCAATTTACTTTTATCATTAAATTTGCTTTGATTTCTTGGTATTTTTGTTGAAAGCTAAACCTAGGTAGGCTCATATGCCTATTTCTAACCCCTTATTTGAGTGCATGTTGACAGTTTTTCACAGCTAGACAGTGCTAGGTCATGTGTGCCACATAGATAACATTGTGCTCACTTCCATGGAGTTAGCTAGGAGTCAGAACTGATTGGCTAAAATGCAAGTCTGTAAATAGTACTGAGATAAGGGGCAGTCTGCCGAGGCATATATACAAGGTAATCACAGAGGTAAACCGTATATTAATATAACTGTGTTGCTTATACAAAACTGGGGAATGGGTAATATAGGGATTATCTATCTTTTTAAACAACAACAATTCTGGAGTCCCCTACCTTTGGACAACAGGTGAATCCAGGTCTGGCATTGGGCTACAAGTGAACTGGTTGTTCTCCAGCTTTCAGCTATATGAGAGATTGGGTCTATCTGAGCTAAATGCAATATGGTGTCAAGTTTGGCCTATAGGTGAGTTGGGGTCAGGCTTTAACCTATAGGTGAGTTGGGGTCAGGCTTTAACCTATAAGTGAGTTGGGATATGGTTTTGTGCTTCATCCAAGCAGGCTGGGGTTATGCATTGGCCTATAGGCAAGTTATGGCTCCAGCTTTAGGCTATAGATAAGTGAGTTGTTTTATGGCTTTTGGCTATATGGGGTAGAGATTTAGCCTATAAGCAAGTGAGTTGGTTACGGCTTTAAGTTATAGGTGAGTTGAGGTTCAGCTTTGGCCTATAGGCCAGTGAGTTGGATTCAGCTCTGAGATATAGATGAGTTAAGGGTCCAGGTTTGGCCTATAGGCAAGTTAGTAGGGGTCTGGCTATGCCTAATAGGTAGGTGAGATGGTTTCTGGTTGTGGCATAAAGGTAAGATAGGGTCCAGTTTTGAACTATAGGTAAGTGAGCTGGGGTCTGGCTTTGGGTCATTGGTTATGCAAAGGTGGTCTGGGCTATTACAATGTTTGCTATAACAACTAACCTTCTTCAGGATAATGTCAATGTATCCAGCAATAAGCTGCGCGATCTGCTCTCCTTCTGTTGTCTGTACAGAGTAATATCCATCCTGATAATCCCCAAAGTCCTAAGAAAGAATCACAGTATGAGGGTTCTGAATAGCACTGTACAGGAGGGGTGTAAGAGAACCCCCCCCCTTGACACAAGTAGCAGATGGGTTAAATGCGCCATGGGCGTGACACCGCCGGGGTATAAATGCGCCATGGGCGTGACACCGCCGGGGTATAAATGCGCCATGGGCGTGACACCGCCAGGGTATAAATGCGCCATGGGCGTGACACCGCCGGGGTATAAATGCGCCATGGGCGTGACACCGCCGGGGTATAAATGCGCCATGGGCGTGACACCGCCGGGGTATAAATGCGCCATGGGCGTGACACCGCCGGGGTATAAATGCGCCATGGGCGTGACACCGCCGGGGTATAAATGCGCCATGGGCGTGACACCGCCGGGGTATAAATGCGCCATGGGCGTGACACCGCCGGGGTATAAATGCGCCATGGGCGTGACACCGCCGGGGTATAAATGCGCCATGGGCGTGACACCGCCGGGGTATAAATGCGCCATGGGCGTGACACAGCCGGGGTATAAATGCGCCATGGGCGTGACACAGCCGGGGTATAAATGCGCCATGGGCGTGACACAGCCGGGGTATAAATGCGCCATGGGCGTGACACAGCCGGGGTATAAATGCGCCATGGGCGTGACACAGCCGGGGTATAAATGCGCCATGGGCGTGACACAGCTGGGGTATAAATGCGCCATGGGCGTGACACAGCTGGGGTATAAATGCGCCATGGGCGTGACACAGCTGGGGTATAAATGCGCCATGGGCGTGACACAGCTGGGGTATAAATGCGCCATGGGCGTGACACAGCTGGGGTATAAATGCGCCATGGGCGTGACACAGCTGGGGTATAAATGCTCCATGGGCGTGACACAGCTGGGGTATAAATGCGCCATGGGCGTGACACAGCTGGGGTATAAATGTGCCATGGGCGTGACACAGCTGGGGTATAAATGCGCCATGGGCGTGACACAGCTGGGGTATAAATGTGCCATGGGCGTGACACAGCTGGGGTATAAATGCGCCATGGGCGTGACACAGCTGGGGTATAAATGTGCCATGGGCGTGACACAGCTGGGGTATAAATGCGCCATGGGCGTGACACAGCTGGGGTATAAATGTGCCATGGGCGTGAAACAGCTGGGGTATAAATGCGCCATGGGCGTGACACAGCTGGGGTATAAATGCGCCATGGGCGTGACACAGCTGGGGTATAAATGCGCCATGGGCGTGACACAGCTAGGGTATAAATGCGCCATGGGCGTGACACAGCTGGGGTATAAATGTGCCATGGGCGTGACACAGCTAGTTGGTAACACACCAATGTGAAGCTCTTGGGTGATGCTGCCCATCTCTTGATGTTTGTCAGATTCCATTCCTGGATCACTTCCTTCGTCTTCTCATCCACCCTCATTACACATTCCTTAGTTATACCGAGAAGACGGGGAACCAGCTTGTTTTTGCCTTTCATTTTTTCCTAAAAAGAGAAATTAGAGCAGCAGCGTAATGTCTGTGACAACGAGGAAATACCAGGCAGCAAAGATGCGAGCAGCAATAGGTAACAAAGAAGGTGACAACAGGTAGGAAAGAGAGGGCAGTAGGTAACAAAGAAGGTGACAACAGGTAGGATAGAGAGGGTAGTAGGTAACAAAAAGGTGACAACAGGTAGGAAAGAGAGGGCAGTAGGTAACAAAAATGGTGACAACAGGTAGGAAAGAGAGGGTAGTAGGTAACAAAAAGGTGACAACAGGTAGGAAAGAGAGGGCAGTAGGTGACAACAGGTAGGAAAGAGAGGGTAGTAGGTAACAAAAAGGAGGCAACAGGTAGGAAAGAGAGGGCAGTAGGTAACAAAGAAGGTGACAACAGGTAGGAAAGAGGGCAGTAGGTAACAAAGAAGGTGACAACAGGTAGGAAAGAGGGCAGTAGGTAACAAAGAAGGTGACAACAGGTAGGAAAGAGGGCAGTAGGTAACAAAGAAGGTGACAACAGGTAGGAAAGAGGGCAGTAGGTAACAAAGAAGGTGACAACAGGTAGGAAAGAGGTGGCAGTAGATAACAAAGAAGGTGACAACAGGTAGGAAAGAGGTGGCAGTAGATAACAAAGAAGGTGACAACAGGTAGGAAAGAGAGGGCAGTAGGTAACAACAGGTAGGAAAGAGGTGGCAGTAGATAACAAAGAAGGTGACAACAGGTAGGAAAGAGAGGGCAGTAGATAACAAAGAAGGTGACAACAGGTAGGAAAGAGAGGGCAGTAGGTAACAACAGGTAGGAAAGAGGTGGCAGTAGATAACAAAGAAGGTGACAACAGGTAGGAAAGAGAGGGCAGTAGGTAACAACAGGTAGGAAAGAGGTGGCAGTAGATAACAAAGAAGGTGACAACAGGTAGGAAAGAGAGGGCAGTAGATAACAAAGAAGGTGACAACAGGTAGGAAAGAGAGGGCAGTAGATAACAAAGAAGGTGACAACAGGTAGGAAAGAGAGGGCAGTAGGTAACAAAGAAGGTGACAACAGGTAGGAAAGAGAGGGCAGTAGATAACAAAGAAGGTGACAACAGGTAGGAAAGAGAGGGCAGTAGATAACAAAGAAGGTGACAACAGGTAGGAAAGAGAGGGCAGTAGGTAACAAAGAAGGTGACAACAGGTAGGAAAGAGAGGGCAGTAGGTAACAAAGAAGGTGACAACAGGTAGGAAAGAGAGGGCAGTAGGTAACAAAGAAGTTGACAACAGGTAGGAAAGAGAGGGCAGTAGGTAACAAAGAAGGTGACAACAGGTAGGAAAGAGAGGGCAATAGGTAACAAAGAAGTTGACAACAGGTAGGAAAGAGGCGGCAGTAGGTAACAAAGAAGGTGACAACAGGTAGGAAAGAGGCGGCAGTAGGTAACAAAGAAGGTGACAACAGGTAGGAAAGAGGCGGCAGTAGGTAACAAAGAAGGTGACAACAGGTAGGAAAGAGGCCGCGCCCACTACTAGACAAGACACAGTAAGCGCTCACATATTACCTTAACCAAGAAGAAGGAGACTCCGTAGGTTTTTAGAGAACGTGCCAGTTTCACATACCGCGCTTTAGCTTCAATTTCACTCATATTCTCACACTGCTTGTGAGCCTGAGGGGTACAACACAACGGAAATCCTTACTCCACTCCTAAACACTAATGCAACACTAAGTAGTAAATGCACCAATATACTCACTCCAAATATCTTGCGTTCTCCCTTCTGTTTGATGTATTCCTTGGGCAAAAAATCTTTTAACCTACAGGATTAGAGAGAAAATGATGCAGGGTACGGCTACATAAACCCAGGGAAAGGACCCCAGGCCTATACACATGAGGAGGCTTAACCCTTTGATATCTATAGTAGCATAAGAACCTTACTACCCTGCTGCTAATACCTCTTCCTATACACCCAGCACCTACTGACCTTACCTGCTGCTAATCCCTCTTCCTATACACCCAGCACCTACTGACCTTACCTGCTGCTAATACCTCTTCCTATACACCCAGCACCTACTGACCTTACCTGCTGCTAATACCTCTTCCTATACACCCAGCACCTACAGACCTTACCTACTGCTAATACCTCTTCCTATACCCCCAGCACCTACTGACCTTACCTGCTGCTAATACCTCTTCCTATACACCCAGCACCTACTGACCTTACCTGCTGCTAATACCTCTTCCTATACACCCAGCACCTACTGACCTTACCTGCTGCTAATACCTCTTCCTATACACCCAGAACCTACTGACCTTACCTGCTGCTAATACCTCTTCCTATACACCCAGCATCTACTGACCTTACCTGCTGCTAATACCTCTTCCTATACACCCAGCACCTAATGACCTTACCTACTGCTAATACCTCTTCCTATATACCCAGCACCTACTGACCTTATCTGCTGCTAATACCTCTTCCTATACACCCAGCACCTTCTGACCTTACCTGATGCTAATACCTCTTCCTATACACCCAGCACCTTCTGACCTTACCTGCTGCTAATACCTCTTTCTATAAATCAGCACCTACTGACCTTACCTACTGCTAATACCTCTTCCTATACACCTAGCATCTACTGACCTTACCTACTGCTAATACCTCTTCCTATACACCCAGCACCTTCTGACCTTACCTGATGCTAATACCTCTTCCTATACACCCAGCACCTTCTGACCTTACCTGCTGCTAATACCTCTTTCTATAAATCAGCACCTACTGACCTTACCTACTGCTAATACCTCTTCCTATACACCTAGCATCTACTGACCTTACCTGCTGCTAATACCTCTTCCTATACACCCAGTACCTACTGACCTTACCTGCTGCTAATACCTCTTCCTATACACCCAGCACCTACTGACTTTACCTGCTGCTAATACCTCTTCCTATACACCCAGCACCTACTGACTTTACCTGCTGCTAATACCTCTTCCTATACACCCAGCACCTACTGACTTTACCTGCTGCTAATACCTCTTCCTATACACCCAGCACCTACTGACCTTACCTGCTGCTAATACCTCTTCCTATACACCCAGCACCTACTGACCTCACCTGCTGCTAATAACTCTTCCTATACACCCAGCACCTACTGACCTTACCTGCTGCTAATACCTCTTCCTATACACCCAGCACCTACTGACCTTACCTGCTGCTAATACCTCTTCCTATACACCCAGCACCTACTGACCTTACCTGCTGCTAATACCTCTTCCTATACACCCAGCACCTACTGACCATACCTGCTGCTAATACCTCTTCCTATACACCCAGCACCTACTAACCTCACCTGCTGCTAATACCTCTTCCTATACACCCAGCACCTACTGACCTTACCTGCTGCTAATACCTCTTCCTATACACCCAGCACCTACTGACCTTACCTGCTGCTAATACCTCTTCCTATACACCCAGCACCTACTGACCTTACCTACTGCTAATACCTCTTCCTATACACCCAGCACATACTGACCTTACCTGTTGCTAATACCTCTTCCTATACGCCCAGCACCTACTGACCTTACCTGCTGCTAATACCTCTTCCTATACACCCAGCACCTACTGACCTTACCTGCTGCTAATACCTCTTCCTATACACCCAGCACCTATTGACCTTACCTGCTGCTAATACCCCTTCCTATACACCCAGCACCTACTGACCTTACCTACTGCTAATACCTCTTCCTATACACCCAGCACATACTGACCTTACCTGTTGCTAATACCTCTTCCTATACGCCCAGCACCTACTGACCTTACCTGCTGCTAATACCTCTTCCTATACACCCAGCACCTACTGACCTTACCTGCTGCTAATACCTCTTCTTATACACCCAGCACCTAATGACCTTACCTGCTGCTAATACCTCTTCCTATACACCCAGCACCTACTGACCTTACCTGCAGCTAATACCTCTTCCTATACACCCAGCACATACTGACCTTACCTGTTGCTAATACCTCTTCTTATACACCCAGCACCTAATGACCTTACCTGCTGCTAATACCTCTTCCTATACACCCAGCACATACTGACCTTACCTACTGCTAATACCTCTTCCTATACACCCAGCACATACTGACCTTACCTACTGCTAATACCTCTTCCTATACACCCAGCACATACTGACCTTACCTGTTGCTAATACCTCTTCCTATACACCCAGCACCTACTGACCTTACCTGCAGCTAATACCTCTTCCTATACACCCAGCACATACTGACCTTACCTGCTGCTAATACCTCTTCTTATACACCCAGCACCTAATGACCTTACCTGCTGCTAATACCTCTTCCTATACACCCAGCACCTACTGACCTTACCTGCAGCTAATACCTCTTCCTATACACCCAGCACCTACTGACCTTACCTGCTGCTAATACCTCTTCCTATACACCCAGCACCTACTGACCTTACCTGCTGCTAATACCTCTTCCTATACACACCCAGCACCTACTGACCTTATCTGCTGCTAATACCTCTTCCTATACACTCAGCACCTACTGACCTTACCTGCTGCTAATACCTCTTCCTATACACCCAGCACCTACTGACCTTACCTGCTGCTAATACCTCTTCCTATACACCCAGCACCTACTGACCTTATCTGCTGCTAATACCTCTTCCTATAAACCCAGCACCTACTGACCTTACCTGCTGCTAATACCTCTTCCTATACACCCAGCACCTACTGACCTTACCTGCTGCTAATACCTCTTCCTATACACCCAGCACCTACTGACCTTACCTGCTGCTAATACCTCTTCCTATACACCCAGCGCCTACTGACCTTATCTGCTGCTAATACCTCTTCCTATACCCCCAGCACCTACTGACCGTACCTGCTGCTAATACCTTTTCCTATACACCCAGCACATACTGACCGTACCTGCTGCTAATACCTCTTCCTATACACCCAGCACATACTGACCTTACCTGCTGCTAATAACTCTTCCTATACACCCAGCACCTACTGACCTTACCTGCTGCTAATACCTCTTCTTATACACCCAGCACCTAATGACCTTACCTGCTGCTAATACCTCTTCCTATACACCCAGCACCTACTGACCTTACCTGCAGCTAATACCTCTTCCTATACACCCAGCACCTACTGACCTTACCTGCTGCTAATACCTCTTCCTATACACCCAGCACCTACTGACCTTACCTGCAGCTAATACCTCTTCCTATACACCCAGCACCTACTGACCTTACCTGCTGCTAATACCTCTTCCTATACACCCAGCACCTACTGACCTTACCTGCTGCTAATACCTCTTCCTATACACCCAGCACCTAATGACCTTACCTGCTGCTAATACCTCTTCCTATTCACCCAGCACCTACTGACCTTACCTGCAGCTAATACCTCTTCCTATACACCCAGCACCTACTGACCTTACCTGCTGCTAATACCTCTTCCTATACACCCAGCACCTACTGACCTTACCTGCTGCTAATACCTCTTCCTATACACCCAGCACCTAATGACCTTACCTGCTGCTAATACCTCTTCCTATACACCCAGCACCTACTGACCTTACCTACTGCTAATACCTCTTCCTATACACCCAGCGCCTACTGACCTTACCTGCAGCTAATACCTCTTCCTATACACCCAGCATCTACTGACCTTACCTACTGCTAATACCTCTTCCTATACACTCAGCACCTACTGACCTTACCTACTGCTAATACCTCTTCCTATACACCCAGCACCTACTGACCTTACCTGCTGCTAATACCTCTTCCTATACACCCAGCACCTACTGACCTTACCTGCTGCTAATACCTCTTCCTATACACTCAGCACCTACTGACCTTACCTGCTGCTAATACCTCTTCCTATACACCCAGCACTTACTGACCTTACCTGCTGCTAATACCTCTTCCTATACACCCAGCACTTACTGACCTTACCTGCTGCTAATACCTCTTCCTATACACTCAGCACCTACTGACCTTACCTGCTGCTAATACCTCTTCCTATACACCCAGCACCTACTGACCTTACCTGCTGCTAATACCTCTTCCTATACACCCAGCACCTACTGACCTTACCTGCTGCTAATACCTCTTCCTATATACCCAGCACCTACTGACCTTACCTGCTGCTAATACCTCTTCCTATACACCCAGCACCTACTGACCTTACCTGCTGCTAATACCTCTTCCTATACACCCAGCACCTACTGACCTTACCTGCTGCTAATACCTCTTCCTATACACCCAGCACCTACTAACCTCACCTGCTGCTAATACCTCTTCCTATACACCCAGCACCTACTGACCTTACCTGCTGCTAATACCTCTTCCTATACACCCAGCACCTACTGACCTTACCTGCTGCTAATACCTCTTCCTATACACCCAGCACCTACTGACCTTACCTGCTGCTAATACCTCTTCCTATACACCCAGCACCTACTGACCTTACCTGCTGCTAATACCTCTTCCTATACACCCAGCGCCTACTGACCTTATCTGCTGCTAATACCTCTTCCTATACCCCCAGCACCTACTGACCGTACCTGCTGCTAATACCTTTTCCTATACACCCAGCGCCTACTGACCTTACCTGCTGCTAATACCTCTTCCTATATACCCAGCACCTTCTGACCTTATCTGCTGCTAATACCTCTTCCTATACATCCAGCACCTACTGACCTTACCTACTGCTAATACCTCTTCCTATACACCCAGCACCTACTGACCTTACCTGCTGCTAATACCTCTTCCTATACACCCAGCACATACTGACCTTACCTGCTGCTAATAACTCTTCCTATACACCCAGCACCTACTGACCTTACCTGCTGCTAATACCTCTTCTTATACACCCAGCACCTAATGACCTTACCTGCTGCTAATACCTCTTCCTATACACCCAGCACCTACTGACCTTACCTGCAGCTAATACCTCTTCCTATACACCCAGCACCTACTGACCTTACCTGCTGCTAATACCTCTTCCTATACACCCAGCACCTACTGACCTTACCTGCAGCTAATACCTCTTCCTATACACCCAGCACCTACTGACCTTACCTGCTGCTAATACCTCTTCCTATACACCCAGCACCTACTGACCTTACCTGCTGCTAATACCTCTTCCTATACACCCAGCACCTAATGACCTTACCTGCTGCTAATACCTCTTCCTATTCACCCAGCACCTACTGACCTTACCTGCTGCTAATACCTCTTCCTATACACCCAGCACCTACTGACCTTACCTGCTGCTAATACCTCTTCCTATACACCCAGCACCTACTGACCTTACCTGCTGCTAATACCTCTTCCTATACACCCAGCACCTACTGACCTTACCTGCTGCTAATACCTCTTCCTATTCACCCAGCACCTACTGACCTTACCTGCTGCTAATACCTCTTCCTATACACCCAGCACCTACTGACCTTACCTGCTGCTAATACCTCTTCCTATACACCCAGCACCTACTGACCTTACCTGCTGCTAATACCTCTTCCTATACACCCAGCACCTACTGACCTTACCTACTGCTAATACCTCTTCCTATACACCCAGCGCCTACTGACCTTACCTACTGCTAATACCTCTTCCTATACACCCAGCGCCTACTGACCTTACCTGCAGCTAATACCTCTTCCTATACACCCAGCATCTACTGACCTTACCTACTGCTAATACCTCTTCCTATACACTCAGCACCTACTGACCTTACCTACTGCTAATACCTCTTCCTATACACCCAGCACCTACTGACCTTACCTGCTGCTAATACCTCTTCCTATACACCCAGCACCTACTGACCTTACCTGCTGCTAATACCTCTTCCTATATACCCAGCACCTACTGACCTTACCTGCTGCTAATACCTCTTCCTATACACCCAGCACCTACTGACCTCACCTGCTGCTAATACCTCTTCTTATACACCCAGCATCTACTGACCTTACCTGCTGCTAATACCTCTTCCTATACACCCAGCACCTACTGACCTTACCTGCTGCTAATACCTCTTCCTATACACCCAGCACCTACTGACCTTACCTGCTGCTAATACCTCTTCCTATATACCCAGCACCTACTGACCTTACCTGCTGCTAATACCTCTTCCTATATACCCAGCACCTACTGACCTCACCTGCAGCTAATACCTCTTCCTATACACCCAGCACCTACTGACCTTACCTGCTGCTAATACCTCTTCCTATACACCCAGCACCTACTGACATTACCTGCTGCTAATACCTCTTCCTATACACCCAGCACCTATTGACCTTACCTGCTGCTAATACCTCTTCCTATACACCCAGCACCTACTGACCTTACCTGCTGCTAATACCTCTTCCTATACACCCAGCACCTACTGACCTTACCTGCTGCTAATACCTCTTCCTATACACCCAGCACCTACTGACCTTACCTGCTGCTAATATCTCTTCCTATACACCCAGCACCTACTGACCTTTACCTGCTGCTAATACCTCTTCCTATACACCCAGCACCTACTGACCTTACCTGCTGCTAATACCTCTTCCTATACACCCAGCACCTACTGACCTTACCTGCTGCTAATACCTCTTCCTATACACCCAGCGACTACTGACCTTACCTGCTGCTAATACCTCTTCCTATACACCCAGCACCTACTGACCTTACCTGCTGCTAATATCTCTTCCTATACACCCAGCACCTACTGACCTTATCTGCTGCTAATACCTCTTCTTATACACGAAGCACCTACTGACCTTACCTGCTGCTAATACCTCTTCCTATACCCCCAGCACCTACTGACCTTACCTGCTGCTAATACCTCTTCCTATACATCTAGCACCTACTGACCTTACCTGCTGCTAATACCTCTTCCTATACATCTAGCACCTACTGACCTTACCTGCTGCTAATATCTCTTCCTATACACCCAGCACCTACTGACCTTACCTGCTGCTAATACCTCTTCCTATACATCTAGCACCTACTGACCTTACCTGCTGCTAATACCTCTTCCTATACACCCAGCACCTACTGACCTTACCTGCTGCTAATACCTCTTCCTATACACCCAGCACCTACTGACCTTACCTGCTGCTAATACCTCTTCCTATACACCCAGCACCTACTGACCTTACCTACTGCTAATACCTCTTCCTATACACCCAGCACCTACTGACTTCACCTGCTGCTAATACCTCTTCCTATACACCCAGCACCTACTGATTTTGCCTGCTGCACAGCTGCAGTTTACCCTAGAAACATATAATTTGACGGTAGATAAGAACCAAAAGGACCCATCAAGTCTACCCATATTACATGTTACTTATTACTTAGTATAGCCTTATGTATGTCACATCAAGTGTACACATATTACATGTTACTTTTTCCTTAGGATAGCCTTATGCATGTTCCAGGTATTTTTAAATTCCTTTACAGTCTGTGTGTTTACCACCTCAGATGGAAGTTCATTTGATCAACCCCTCCTGGAACATCAACTATGTTACAAATTTTGTATCATTAGCAAACAAGCAAACCTTCCCCTTAAGCCCACTTCCAATATCACTTCTGAACATGTTAAACAAAAACTTAAATTATGCTTACCTGATAATTTTCTTTTCTTCTGATGGAAAGTCCACAGCTGCATTAATTACTTTTGGGGATTCATAACCTGGCCACCAGGAGGAGGCAAAGACACCCCAGCCAAAGGCTTAAATACTCCTCCCACTTCCCTTGTCCCCCAGTCATTCTGCCGAGGAACAAGGAACTGTAGAAGAAATAGGTGAAAGGTGCCAAAAGAATAAAAACATAATTTATGCTTACCTGATAAATTTATTTCTCTTGTAGTGTATCCAGTCCACGGATCATCCATTACTTATGGGATATTAACTCCTCCCCAACAGGAAGTGCAAGAGGATTCACCCAGCAGAGCTGCTATATAGCTCCTCCCCTAACTGCCATTACCAGTCATTCGACCGAAAACATGCAGAGAAAGGAAAACCATAGGGTACAGTGGTGACTGTAGTTTAATGGAAAAATTACCTGCCTTAAAGTGACAGGGCGGGCCGTGGACTGGATACACTACAAGAGAAATAAATTTATCAGGTAAGCATAAATTATGTTTTCTCTTGTTAAGTGTATCCAGTCCACGGATCATCCATTACTTATGGGATACCAATACCAAAGCTAAAGTAAACGGATGACGGGAGGGACAGGCAGGCTCTTTATACGGAAGGAACCACTGCCTGAAGAACCTTTCTCCCAAAAACAGCCTCCGAAGAAGCAAAAGTGTCAAATTTGTAAAATTTGGAAAAAGTATGAAGAGAAGACCAAGTTGCAGCCTTGCAAATCTGTTCAACAGAAGCCTCATTCTTAAAGGCCCAAGTGGAAGCCACAGCTCTAGTAGAATGTGCTGTAATTCTTTCAGGAGGCTGCTGTCCAGCAGTCTCATAGGCTAACCGTATTATGCTACGAAGCCAAAAGGAGAGAGAGGTAGCCGAAGCTTTTTGACCTCTCCTCTGACCAGAATAAACGACAAACAGGGAAGACGTTTGTCGAAAATCCTTAGTTGCCTGTAGATAAAATTTCAGGGCACGGACTACATCTAGATTGTGTAGCAGACGTTCCTTTTTCGAAGAAGGATTAGGACACAAAGATGGAACCACAATCTCTTGATTGATATTCCTGTTAGTGACCACCTTAGGTAGGAACCCAGGTTTAGTACGCAGAACTACCTTGTCTGAATGAAAAATCAGATAAGGAGAATCACAATGTAAGGCAGATAACTCAGAGACTCTTCGAGCCGAGGAAATCGCCATTAAAAACAGAACTTTCCAAGATAACAACTTGATATCAATGGAATGAAGGGGTTCAAACGGAACCCCCTGTAAAACATTAAGAACTAAGTTCAAACTCCATGGTGGAGCAACAGTTTTAAACACAGGCTTGATCCTAGCTAAAGCCTGACAAAAAGCTTGAACGTCCGGAACTTCTGACAGACGTTTGTGTAAAAGAATGGACAGAGCTGAAATCTGTCCCTTTAAGGAACTAGCGGATAAACCCTTTTCTAAACCTTCTTGTAGAAAAGACAATATCCTCGGAATCCTAACCTTACTCCATGAGTAACTCTTGGATTCGCACCAATATAAGTATTTGCGCCATATCTTATGGTAAATCTTTCTGGTAACAGGCTTCCTAGCCTGTATTAAGGTATCAATAACTGACTCAGAAAAACCACGTTTTGATAAAATCAAGCGTTCAATTTCCAAGCAGTCAGCTTCAGAGAAATTAGATTTTGATGTTTGAAGGGACCCTGGATCAGAAGGTCCTGTTTCAGAGGTAGCGACCAAGGTGGACAGGATGACATGTCCACTAGATCTGCATACCAAGTCCTGCATGGCCATGCAGGCGCTATTAGAATCACTGATGCTCTCTCCTGTTTGATTCTGGCAATCAATCGAGGAAGCATCGGGAAGGGTGGAAACACATAAGCCATCCCGAAGGTCCAAGGTGCTGTCAAGGCATCTATCAGAACCGCTCCCGGATACCTGGATCTGGACCCGTAACGAGGAAGCTTGGCGTTCTGTCGAGACGCCATGAGATCTATCTCTGGTTTGCCCCAACGTCGAAGTATTTGGGCAAAGACCTCCGGATGAAGTTCCCACTCCCCCGGATGAAAAGTCTGACGACTTAAGAAATCCGCCTCCCAGTTCTCCACTCCCGGGATGTGGATTGCTGACAGGTGGCAAGAGTGAGACTCTGCCCAGCGAATTATCTTTGATACTTCCATCATTGCTAGGGAGCTTCTTGTCCCTCCCTGATGGTTGATGTAAGCTACAGTCGTGATGTTGTCCGACTGAAACCTGATGAACCCCCGAGTTGTTAACTGGGGCCAAGCCAGAAGGGCATTGAGAACTGCTCTCAATTCCAGAATGTTTATTGGTAGGAGACTCTCCTCCTGATTCCATTGTCCCTGAGCCTTCAGAGAATTCCAGACAGCGCCCCAACCTAGTAGGCTGGCGTCTGTTGTTACAATTGTCCAGTCCGGCCTGCTGAATGGCATCCCCCTGGACAGATGTGGCCGAGAAAGCCACCATAGAAGAGAATTTCTGGTCTCTTGATCCAGATTCAGAGTAGGGGACAAGTCTGAGTAATCCCCATTCCACTGACTTAGCATGCACAATTGCAGCGGTCTGAGATGTAGACGTGCAAAGGGTACTATGTCCATTGCTGCTACCATTAAGCCGATCACCTCCATGCATTGAGCTACTGACGGGTGTTGAATGGAATGAAGGACACGGCATGCATTTTGAAGCTTTGTTAACCTGTCTTCTGTCAGGTAAATCTTCATTTCTACAGAATCTATAAGAGTCCCCAAGAAGGGAACTCTTGTGAGTGGAAAGAGAGAACTCTTCTTTTCGTTCACCTTCCATCCATGCGACCTTAGAAATGCCAGTACTAACTCTGTATGAGACTTGGCAGTTTGAAAGCTTGAAGCTTGTATCAGAATGTCGTCTAGGTACGGAGCTACCGCAATTCCTCGCGGTCTTAGTACCGCCAGAAGAGCACCCAGAACCTCTGTGAAGATTCTCGGAGCCATAGCCAATCCGAATGGAAGAGCTACAAACTGGTAATGCCTGTCTAGAAAGGCAAACCTTAGATACCGGTAATGATCTTTGTGAATCGGTATGTGAAGGTAAGCATCCTTTAAATCCACTGTGGTCATGTACTGACCCTTTTGGATCATGGGTAAAATTGTCCGAATAGTTTCCATTTTGAACGATGGAACTCTTAGGAATTTGTTTAGGATCTTTAAATCCAAGATTGGCCTGAAAGTTCCCTCTTTTTTGGGAACCACAAACAGATTTGAGTAAAACCCTTGTCCTTGTTCCGACCGCGGAACCGGATGGATCACTCCCATTAATAAAAGATCTTGTACGCAGCGTAGAAACGCCTCTTTCTTTATTTGGTTTGTTGACAACCTTGACAGATGAAATCTCCCTCTTGGGGGAGAGAATTTGAAGTCTAGAAGGTATCCCTGAGATATGATCTCTAACGCCCAGGGATCCTGGACATCTCTTGCCCAAGCCTGGACGAAGAGAGAAAGTCTGCCCCCCACTAGATCCGTTCCCGGATCGGGGGCCCTCGATTCATGCTGTCTTAGGGGCAGCAGCAGGTTTCCTGGCCTGCTTGCCCTTGTTCCAGGACTGGTTAGGTCTCCAGCCTTGTCTGTAGCGAGCAACAGCTCCTTCCTGTTTTGGTGCAGAGGAAGTTGATGCTGCTCCTGCTTTGAAATTACGAAAGGAACGAAAATTAGACTGTCTAGCCCTAGGTTTGGCTTTGTCCTGAGGCAGGGCATGGCCTTTACCTCCTGTAATGTCAGCGATAATTTCTTTCAACCCGGGCCCGAATAAGGTCTGCCCTTTGAAAGGTATATTAAGCAATTTAGATTTAGAAGTAACGTCAGCTGACCAGGATTTTAGCCACAGTGCTCTGCGTGCCTGAATGGCGAATCCGGAATTCTTAGCCGTAAGTTTAGTTAAATGTACTATGGCATCTGAAATAAATGAGTTAGCTAACTTAAGGGCTTTAAGCTTGTGTGTAATCTCATCTAATGGAGCTGATTCAAGTGTCTCTTCCAGAGACTCAAACCAAAATGCTGCTGCAGCCGTGACAGGCGCAATGCATGCAAGAGGTTGCAATATAAAACCTTGTTGAACAAACATTTTCTTAAGGTAACCCTCTAACTTTTTATCCATTGGATCTGAAAAGGCACAGCTATCCTCCACCGGGATAGTGGTACGCTTAGCTAAAGTAGAAACTGCTCCCTCCACCTTAGGGACCGTTTGCCATAAGTCCCGTGTGGTGGCGTCTATTGGAAACATCTTTCTAAATATCGGAGTGGGTGACAACTGCACACCGGGTCTATCCCACTCCTTAGTAACAATTTCAGTAAGTCTCTTAGGTATAGGAAAAACGTCAGTACTCGCCGGTACCGCAAAATATTTATCCAACCTACACATTTTCTCTGGTATTGCAACTGTGTTACAATCATTCAGAGCCGCTAACACCTCCCCTAGTAATACACAGAGGTTTTCCAGCTTAAATTTAAAATTTGAAATATCTGAATCCAGTTTGTTTGGATCAGAACCGTCACCCGCAGAATGAAGCTCTCCGTCCTCATGTTCTGCAAATTGTGACGCAGTGTCTGACATGGCCCTAATATTATCAGCGCACTCTGTTCTCACCCCAGAGTGATCACGCTTACCTCTTAGTTCTGGTAATTTAGCCAAAACTTCAGTCATAACAGTAGCCATATCCTGTAATGTGATTTGTAATGGCCGCCCAGATGTACTCGGCGCTACAATATCACGCACCTCCCGAGCGGGAGATGCAGGTACTGACACGTGAGGCGAGTTAGTCGGCATAACTCTCCCCTCGTTGTTTGGTGAAATATGTTCAATCTGTACAGATTGACTTTTATTTAAAGTAGCATCAATACAGTTAGTACATACATTTCTATTGGGCTCCACTTTGGCTTTAGCACATATAGCACAGATATCTTCCTCTGAATCAGACATGTTTAACACACTAGCAACTTGGAAATACTTTTCAAGCAATTTACTATAATATGAAAACGTACTGTGCCTATAAGAAGCACAGAAAAAGTTATGACAGTTGAAAATTAATAAACTGAAAAGTTATAGCATCAAATCTTTGTAAAAAACACAATTTTAGCAAAGGATTGCTCCCATTAGCAAAGGATAACTAACCCTGATAGCAGAAAAAAAAAAAAAAAATACAGAAATAAACGTTTTTTTATCACAGTCAACTACAATCTCACAGCTCTGCTGTGAGTGATTACCTCCCTCAAAACAAGTTTTGAAGACCCCTGAGTTCTGTAGAGATGAACCGGATCATGCAGGGAAGACAATAAACTTCTGACTGAATTTTTTGATGCGTAGCAAAAGCACCAAAAAAGGCCCCTCCCCCTCACACATAACAGTGAGAGAGATCAGTAAACTGTCATAAATTAAATAAAACGACTGCCAAGTGGAAAAAAATAGTGCCCAAAACATTTTTTCACCCAGTACCTCAGAAAATTAAACGATTTTACATGCCAGCAAAAAACGTTTAACATTAAATAAATTAAGTGTTATTAAAAAGCCTGTTGCTAGTCCCTGCAAATTAGGCTAAAGTTTTATGCATACAGTATAATTCCAGTGAAGTGCCATTCCCCAGAATACTGAAGTGTAAAATATACATACATGACAGCCTGATACCAGTTGCTGCTACTGCATTTAAGGCTGAGTTTACATTATATCGGTATGGCAGAATTTTCTCATCAATTCCATTGTCAGAAAATAATAAGCTGCTACATACCTCTTTGCAGATTAATCTGCCCGCTGTCCCCTGATCTGAAGTTTACCTCTCCTCAGATGGCCGAGAAACAGCAATATGATCTTAACTACTCCGGCTAAAATCATAGAAAAACTCAGGTAGATTCTTCTTCAAATTCTACCAGAGAAGGAATAACACACTCCGGTGCTATTATAAAATAACAAACTTTTGATTGAAGGTATGAAACCTAAGTATAATCACCACAGTCCTCTCACACATCCTATCTATTCGTTGGGTGCAAGAGAATGACTGGTAATGGCAGTTAGGGGAGGAGCTATATAGCAGCTCTGCTGGGTGAATCCTCTTGCACTTCCTGTTGGGGAGAAGTTAATATCCCATAAGTAATGGATGATCCGTGGACTGGATACACTTAACAAGAGAAATGACGCCCCACATAAAAATTACGGGTGGGGAGCTGTGGACTCTTTCCATCAGAAGAAAAGAAAATTATCAGGTAAGCATAATTTAAGTTTTTCTTCTTAAATGGAAAGAGTCCACAGCTGCATTCATTACTTTTGGGAAAACAATACCCAAGCTATAGAGAATGCCAAAACGGGAGGATACAATAGGCGGCACATTCTGAGACACCAAGCCTGAAACCAGTACCCAATAAAAACCCTGCTTCGTCTGAAGCCGAGAAAACTTTGAAAAGGAAAAAGCCCCAAGGACACTGACCCCCAGATAGTCCAGAAGCCTAGCTAGAGACCGCAAAAAACGGACACAACTGAGCCAACAGTCCTCCAGGAGACACCGTCGCCCAACTGTTGGTCCCTCACTAATGAAGGAAACACCAGCCTAAACTCCCAAAGGGATAGGGCAAGGAAGAACCGAAGGAAAAACGAAAGGTAACCACAAAATCCATAAAAGGAAAACCTCCAATAGCGAGCCCAGCTCACAAAGACCCAAATGGGTCCTAACAAACAAGGGGAGGCAACGCCCAGACCAAGCAGAAACCAGAGGTTTAGGACCAGGCATCGGAACAGAGAAACTTTTCTCTCAAACATTGTGCAAAAGCACCGAAAGACAACTGAAGACGGAGTCCTCACATCGTCAGAACTTAGAATACTAAAGTATTCAGACACCAAAAAATGTGTAACAGACCGAGACAAAAAACCCTGAGTCAAGAACATGCAGCCATCAGCAGGATGACAGAGAATACTTGCCGAGAAGTAAAAAGCGTCCAGCAAGAGAACAGATTGCAAAAATACTCCCAAACAGAGAGCACACTCTAGGCAATCTAAGCCACCAGACATACACATAGGTCTCCAAAAAAGGGAAAGCACATGACCTCAACGAGGCCCACTGCACCCCTAAGAATAAGAGGTTACAACCAGAACCCGAAGGAGGATTGAAACCCTAGACCTTCTGCTTGTATGCCCAGGAGCTAGCCACTATGCCAACCTAGATCCTGAAAATGACAACGCATTTCAGAACCTACTCCCAGCTGGGCCAGCCCAAGCATCGGCAGATCTGAAAAAGGGTAACAGAAGAGCCCCAACACTCACTCAAAAACGAGAGGAAGAATGGCCACAGCCATCCCCACAGAGCACGGGTGCCACCTCAACTCCTTAGAACAGACAACAAGGCCATAGAACCAAAGGAAACTAGCAAGTCCCAACATAGTCTCGACATGGAGCCAGCAAGACTCTAGATGGAACGTAACAACCCAGAGAGAATAACCCTCTCTGATAGGTTAACTCTCAGTTCCAACCTCCTGAATCCAAGAGAAGCCCTAAGAAAGGGACCTCACCTCCATAGGAGAATAAGCCGCCACCCTAAGAAAAAAGGAGGGGGTCAGTAAGGCAGAGCACCTGCCCCCAAGACACAAAGCCACGGGCTAAAAGGAGAGATTAAACCTCCAACGCAGATGAACTTGGAAGGAATCCCCCTAAAAAATTAGCTTGTAAACACACATCCAATGTGCAATAGCTGCAGCAGTGACGCTGCAAACCCATTCGCCTGCAGAGCAGTGAATCCCTAAGGTTACTACAGCAAGCTGACCAAGGGAAACCGACCATAAATGCGTAAGTCAAGCCCAAAAGAGCATCGGCACTCAGACAGCCTGGCCAACCGTGACCAGGTCAATTAGCCAGAGTAAAGGTCATAGCCCAAGTTCCCCGAAACTGGGGAACCCTCAAACCAGCCCTAGAGCCTAAAAGTCAGGTAACAACCCGCAACGGGATCCACAAGGGAAAACGCTGAGCAAAGCCTCAGCAATCGGAAGAACCAAGGTGAAGATAGGTCAGAGCCCCTAATTGTTTAAACAAACAACATCCGAGAAACTTAACACCCCGTCTGATATAAAAAACAGACCCACAGGGAGATATCGAAGCAATATCAAGATCAACCTGGATAACGATAATTACTCGCAAGTCCCGTCCCAAGGAAGAGACCACCCCTTGCCGAAGTACAACACTCCAAAAGAGCTAAGGAGTTAAAAAGTCGTACAACGACATTAGAGCCCATAGACTCTCAAACAGCCAAAGGACAACAAAGCAAGGGGATATCTTGAGGCCAAAATCACTATAGCAAAGGCTGGTCTCCACATCACCTCTATACAATCAGAGGATCACAGAGAGAAAAGGATGCAAAGCATCCCCAGATCCGGGAAGAACCCTAAGCAGAGCCCAAGAAGACCACGCCCAGGGTCCCTAACAGGGAACCCAGGTCCCTAAAAGGAGACCTAACCCACATGTAGACAACGGAGGAAGACCAAAAGGTCTCATAAAAACAGCTATACAGTACACAGTCAATGTGCAAATAGCTGCAGCTGGTTACATTCTACAAACCATCCGTCAAACCACTAGCTGCTGAAGGATAAACAACGACGCGTTTCGCCCTTCTCAGGGCTTTATCAAGATGGTTCTTGATAAAGCCCTGAGAAGGGCAAAACGTGTAGTTTATGTGGCATTGATATTGCTATTGTGAATTACACACAATTTTTACCTCTGTATGGTCTATGGACTCTTTTCTATATAAACAAACTAGAAAAGAGAAATAATGTAGAGACCTTATAAGTAACTACACATAAGACAGGGATTTCAGCTTTTTCATTTTATTAGGTTACATAGCCTTACCAGATTGAAATATTTGGAAATAAACAGTGCAATATTGTTCATGCAAGCTTATAACAGATATAGGCCTCTAGTTATCTACGCGTCTACTTTACCTGCCTTTGCCGGCCCAATACGCCCGCCTACCATCGCCGCCGCAGACCTGAAAAATCTCGCCAAAGTTATCAATACATCTGTCAAAAAGCTGTACGGGGCGACGAGCAGCGGACTGTGATAGTTATCACTCATCATTTGACAGCTTTATTGACAAGCTGTATTAACCCCTAAACCGCCGCTCCCGGAGACCACCGCCACCTACATTATACCTAGTAACCCCTATCCTGCCCCCCTATACCGACGCCACCTATAATAAATTTATTAACCCCTATCCTGCCGATCCCGTACCCCGTTCGCAACTAAATAAATTGTTTAACCCCTAAACCGCCGCTCCCGGACCCCGCCGCCACATATAAAAAAAAATACAACCCCCCCAACATTAAAACCCACCACCCACATACCCCTAATCTAACCCAAACCCCCCTGATCGGAACAGCCAATAGAATGCGAGCTCAATCTAATTGGCTGATTGGATCAGCCAATCCGATTGAACTTCAATCTGATTCAATCAGATTTTTCCTACCTTAATTCCGATTGGCAGATAGAATCCTATCAGCCAATCGGAATTTGAGGGACGCCATCTTGGATGACGTCACTTAAAGGAACCGTCATTCGCCGTTAGTCCGTCGGTAGAAGAGGATGGCTCCGCGTTGGCTCGTCTGAAGATGGCTCCACTCCGCTCCGGATGGAGGAAGATTGAAGATGCCGCCTGGATGAGGACTTCAATCGGATGGAAGACTTCTTCAGCGCCCCTTGGATGAAGACTTCGGCCGCTGCGGATCTCCTCTTCTGTTCCATCGGTGGTCAGCTGGCTGAAGACGGCTAAAGGTAGGATGATCTTCAGGGGGGTAGTGTTAGGTTTATTTAAGGGGGGTTTGGGTTAGATTAGGGGTATGTGGGTGGTGGGTTTTAATGTTGGGGGGTTGTATTTTTTTTTTTTTTTTTTTTTACAGGCAAAAGAGCTGTTTTCTTTGGGGCATGCCCCGCAAAAGGCCCTTTTAAGGGCTGGTAAGGTAATAGAGCTGGTAACTTTTTAATGTAGAATAGGGTAGGGCATTTTTTTATTTTGGGGGGCTTTGTTATTTTATTAGGGGGCTTAGATTAGGTGTAAGTAGCTTAAAATTGTTGTAATATTTTTGAAATGTTTGTAACTTTTTTTTTATTTTTTGTACTTTAGTTTATTTAATTGTAGTTATTTGCAGGTAATTTATTTAATTAATTTAATGATAGTGTAGTGTTAGGTTTAATTGTAACTTAGGTTAGGACTTATTTTACAGGTAATTTTGTATTTCTTTTAGCTAGGTAGTTATTAAATAGTTAATAACTATTTAATAACTATTCTAACTAGCTAAAATAAATACAAAGTTACCTGTAAAATAAATATAAATCCTACAATAGCTACAATGTAATTATTAATTACATTGTAATTATCTTAGGGTTTATTTTACAGGTAAGTATTTAGTTTTAAATAGGAATAATTTATTAAAGTATAGTGTAGTGTTAGGTGTAATTGTAACTTAGGTTAGTTTTTATTTTACAGGTAAATTTCTCTTTATTTTAACTAGGTAGCTATTAAATAGTTAATAACTATTTAATAGCTGTCATACCTAGTTAAAATAAATTCAAATTTGCCTGTAAAATAAAAATAAATCCTAAAATAGCTACAATATAATTATTATTTATATTGTAGCTATATTAGGGTTTATTTTAAAGGTAAGTATTTAGTTTTAAATAGGATTAATTTAGTTAATAAGAGTTATAATATTTAGATGTATTTAATTTATATTTAAGTTAGGGGGGTGTTAGGGTTAGACTTGGGTTTAGGGGTTAATTTTATTATAGGTGGCGGCGGTGTAGGGGGGGCAGGATAGGGGTTAATAAATTTATTATAGTGGCAGCGGGGTCCGGGAGCGGCGGTTTAGGGGTTAATCAGTTTATTAGAGTGGCGGTGGGCTCTGGGAGCGGCGGTTTAGGGGGTAATAACTTCATTTAGTTGCGGCGGTGTAGGGGGGGACAGATTAGGGGTGTTTAGACTCGGGGTACATGTTAGGGTGTTAGGTGCAGACAATTCCCATAGGAATCAATGGGATGTCGGGCAGCAGCGAACATGAACTTTCGCTATGGTCAGACTCCCATTGATTCCTATGGGATCCGCCGCCCTGGAAAACCAGGTACGCTGGGCCGGAAAAGTGCCGAGCGTACCTGCTAGTTTTTTGATAACTAGCAAAAGTAGTCAGATTGTGCCGAACTTGTGTGCGGAACATCTGGAGTGACGTAAGAATCGATCTGTGTCGGACGGATCAAAGCTTACGTCACAAAATTCTACTTTTGCCGGTGTAAAGGGCTTGATAACTAAGGCGAATCAGCATCGCCATAAATACACTGCGGAATTCCAGCGTATTTGAGGTTGACGGCTTGATAACTAAAGGCCAGTGAATCACAGATACAAGGCTATGCATAAGAACCACATCCAGATAGTACACAGAGAGCAAAGGCCTTTCTGTCTTAGAGCAAGAATATAGAGCATACAAAACATAAGCTTTGTACTTATAATACCTCTCAAACAAATAACACCTCTAACAGAGGATGGCTATGCAAGTATGCACAAATCGGCCATCTTGATACACCATGAGGATCTATGTTTGTGTTTAGGACTACCTTTAAGAAGGCAAGTGAATATTGTGAATACAATGTTAAATGTTAATGCACACAAAGAACAATAAACTTTATGTAAAACATCCAATAAGTACATAAGTAAAGCATGCTCAAAACAGTAACATTGGACCAGGGGGTACCGGACAACACCTATTTCAGAGGGTACCCCTAACACAACTGAAGGATCCGGTGTCATGAAAATATAAATTAGGATCTATGCTCGGTCCCCCAGGCTAAGGTCACAAGAAAACCGCATATTAAGTTTGTAACAAAGGATATAAATATTACAAACAAATAAAGACAAAGTAACATAAGCTTTAAAGGAGATCTCCTATGTGTAGAAGCCGTTGTCACTCACGTCCTGATAATATCAGACTGTGTGAGATTAATAGCTGATCCTTGACAATTTTAGGATTGTTTCTCCAATATTACCTTTAGTGAATACCGTCCAGGTTAAGTGTTACCGTGTGCCAAATGAAAAACACCATATAATTACATGCTCAGTGGGGTAATAATCCTTCACAATACTGCGGCAACTCACGGTTCCTGTTTAAGCAATCCACAAAGGCAAAAGCGACAAGCATGTGTGCATCCAAATGACTTGCTGTAAGCTGTAAATGCCAACTTTGTTTCCAATTGTTGCAACTTAATTACAAACTTGCTTGGTCCACGGCAGAGCAGCCTGCTCTGTGTACATCACTGCCGACGCGCGTTTCACCCCCCACATGATCACAGCGTCATGGGGTTTCCTCAGAGCAAACGGATAGTAAGTGTAAGCAGTCCCAGCTATTTACCGGTCTTGGCTCTCAATAATTGGATGGATATTTCAGAGATAACAGCCAACAGAACAATCTGTTGAATTGCATACCTTTAGTTGCGAGGATAAGTGAAAAAATTGACATCGACTAATAAGACACTAGATTCACTTCTAGATATAAAGAAATACTTTAGCGATTTATAATACTGTATGTCACAACATCAGTTGTTAGTTATAAACTTATACTTAGAGCAACTTTACCATAAAAACAAAAACTGAAGATCTGTGTGTACACAGAAAAAGTGTTTTAAATGGTAAGCCATACATTAGTAAATAAAACAAAAACAAAATGTATGCTTACCTGATAAATTTCTTTCTCTTGTGGTGTATCCAGTCCACGGGTTCATCCATTACTTGTGGGATATTCTCCTTCCCAACAGGAAGTTGCAAAGAGGACACCCACAGCAGAGCTGTCTATATAACTCCTCCCCTAACCCCCACCTCCAGTAATTCGACCGAAGACAAGTAAGAAAAAGGAGAAACTATAGGGTGCAGTGGTGACTGTAGTTTTAAAAATAAAAACACCTGCCTTAAAGTGACAGGGCGGGCCGTGGACTGGATACACCACAAAAGAAAGAAATTTATCAGGTAAGCATAAATTTTGTTTTCTCTTGTAAGGTGTATCCAGTCCACGGGTTCATCCATTACTTGTGGGATACCAATACCAAAGCATTAGGACAAGGATGAAGGGAGGGACAAGGCAGGAACTTAAACAGAAGACACCACTGCCTGCAAGACCTTTCTCCAAAAAATAGCCTCAGAGGAAGCAAAAGTATCAAATTTGTAGAATTTAGAAAAAGTATGAAGCAAAGACCAAGTCGCCGCCTTACAAATCTGTTCAACAGAGGCCTCATGTTTAAAAGCCCAAGTGGAAGCTACCGCTCTAGTAGAATGAGCTGTAATTCTTTCAGGAGGCTGCTGGCCAGCAGTCTCATAAGGTAACCGGATTATGCTTCTCAGCCAAAAGAAAGAGAAGTTGCCGAAGCCTTTTGGCCTCTCCTCCTCCCAGAGTAGACAACAAACAAAGCAGATGTTTGACGAAAATCCTTAGTAACTTGTAAATAAAACTTTAAAGCACGAACCACGTCAAGATTGTGTAACAGACGTTCCTTCTTTGAAGAAGGATTAGGACACAGTGACGGAACAACAATTTCCTGATTGATATTCTTATTAGATACTACCTTAGGAAGAAACCCAGGTTTGGTATGCAAAACTACCTTATCTGCATGGAAGATCAGATAAGGGAAATCACACTGTAAGGCAGATAGCTCAGAAACTCTTCGAGCCAAAGAGATAGCAACTAAGAACAGAACTTTCCAAGATAAAAGCTTGATATCTATGGAATGCAAAGGTTCAAACGGAACCCCTTGAAGAACTTTAAAAACTAAATTTAAACTCCATGGCGGAGCAACAGGTTTAAACACAGGCTTGATTCTAACTAAAAGAAAAGAGAAGTACTGGCGCTGACAGCTAAGGTATGTGATCCCAAAGTTAAATGAGTAATTCTCAATAGGTATGGGGGAGTAAATACACCCAGATATAGGATTGGGAAATGTGTAATGTATTATGTAAGTTGTTACTAAAGGTATAAATATAAATTATAAGTGGAGTATATCCACAAGTGAAATCAAAGTTAATAAATCAAGACAGAGTGTTAACGATTTAAAAGATACACATTTATTTAATACAATATGATAAAAGTAGGATAAGAATGCAAACGTAGTGTCTGGTGTGATGGTTGACAGATATAAATACCTAGCTCTAAGGATGAGCTTGAACAAGCAAATTACAATAGGTAAGTATTTGGAAATATCTTAAACACTGGTAGCACGCTAATCCTAGATAAAAAAACACAGTACAATAATAGTAATATTGCTCTAGCTAGAGCTAAAAGTACCTAAATGTAATTATGTACATAAGTGAATATAAAATGAATAAAAAATGACAGACTGTAATAAAGCAGATACCAAGAAATGCTAGCTGACTGGACGTCCAGTTAAAATAGTACATATAATTTAAAACACAGAAAAAATAGCTGCCAATGGGAACAAAGGTGCTTGCTGCCCAATAAAACTAAGGTCTATATATACAGACAGTGGCTAGAAAAAATGACCGGTCACATATATAGTGGAAGATATCAAGCAGGATTGCTGTAGGAAATGTGAACAGTTCACTCTCATATGTAGTTCTGTTCACATGGTTGAGCATGCAAAGTCTGAGATGTAGGCGGGCAAACGGAACTATGTCCATTGCCGCTACCATTAGGCCGATCATTTCCATACACTGAGCCACTGACGGCCGAGAAGTGGAATGAAGAACCCGGCAGGAAGTGAGAAGCTTTGATATCCTGACCTCTGTCAGAAAATTTTTAATATCTACTGAATCCATCAGAGTTCCTAGGAAGGAAACTCTTGTGAGAGGAGAGAGAGAACTCTTTTCTCTGTTCACTTTCCACCCGTGAGACTTCAGAAAGGCCAGAACAATGTCCATATGGGACTTGGCGATTTGAAAAGTTGACGCCTGGATTAGAATGTCGTCTAGGTAAGGAGCCACCGCTATGCCCCGTGGCCTTAGAACCGCCAGAAGGGACCCTAACCCTAGAACCTTCGTAAAGACTCTTGGCACCGTGGCTAACCCGAAGGGAAGAGCCACAAACTGGTAATGCCCGTCTAGGAAGGCGAACCTGAGGAACTGATGATGCTCTCTGTGAATTGGAATGTGGAGATAAGCATCCTTTAAGTCCACGGTAGTCATATTGACCCTCCTGGATCATAGGAAGGATGGTTCGAATTGTCTCCATCTTGAAAGATGGGACCCTGAGAAATTTGTTTAGGATCTTGAGATCCAAGATTGGTCTGAAAGTTCCCTCTTTTTTGGGAACTTTAAACAGGTTTGAATAGAAACCCTGCCCCTGTTCTTCTCTTGGAACTGGGTGGATCACTCCCATAACCAGTAGGTCTTGAATGCAATGTAAGAATGCCTCTCTCTTTAACTGGTTTGCAGATAGTTGTGAGAGATGAAATCTCCCCTTTGGAGATGAACTTTTGAATTCCAGAAGATATCCCTGGGAAACCATCTCCAGTGCCCAGGGATCCTGGACGTCTCTTGCCCAAGCCTGGGCGAAGAGAGAAAGTCTGCCCCCGACTAGATCCGGTCCCGGATCGGGGGCTACTCCTTCATGCTGTCTTAGAGGGGGCAGCAGGCTTTTTGGCCTGCTTCCCTTTGTTCCAAGTCTGGTTAGGCCTCCAGACCGGTTTGGACTGGGTGAAATTTCCCTCTTGTTAAGCATTAGAGGAAGCCGAAGCTGCGCCACCCTTGAATTTTCAAAAGGAACAAAGATTATTCTGTTTGGTCCTTAATTTATTGGACCTATCCTGAGGAAGGGCGTGACCTTTTCCTCCGGTAATGTCAGAGATCTCCTTCAGGCCAGGCCCGAATAGGGTCTGTCCTTTGAAGGGGATGTTAAGAAGCTTAGACTTTGAAGTAACGTCTGCTGACCAGGACTTAAGCCATAGCGCCCTACATGCCAGAATGGCAAAACCTGAATTCTTAGCCGTTAGCTTGGTTAAATGAAAAACGGCGTCAGAAATAAAGGAATTAGCTAACTTAAGAGCTTTAATCCTGTCTAAGATATCATCTAACAGAGTCTCCACCTGTAGAGCCTCCTCAAGAGACTGGAACCAAAAAGCCGCTCCAGCAGCAAGAGGCTGGAGAATAAAACCTTGATGAACAAAAATTTTCTTAAGGAGACCCTCCAATTTTTTATCCATAGGATCTAGGAAAGCGCAACTGTCCTCGACAGGGATAGTTGTACGCTTAGCTAGGGTAGAAACAGCTCCCTCCACCTTAGGGACCGTCTGCCACGAGTCCCGTATAGCGACATCTATGGGAAACATCTTTTTATAAAGCAGGAGGGGGAGAGAACGGCACACCTGGTCTATCCCATTCCTTAGTAATAATTTCTGAAAACCTCTTAGGGACTGGAAAAACAACAGTGTAAACAGGCACTGCAAAGTATTTGTCCATTTTACACAATTTCTCTGGAACTACAATGGGGTGTCACAGTCATCCAGAGTCGCTAAAACCTCCCTGAGCAATAAGCGGAGGTGTTCGAGCTTAAATTTAAACGCCGTCATTTCAGAATCGGACTGAAGTAAAGCCTTCCCTGAATCTGAAATGTCACCCTCAGATAGAAGCTCCCTTGCACCGGCTTCGGAGCCTAGCGAGGGTATATCGGACACAGCTATTAAAGCGTCAGAAAGCTCTGTATTTGTTCTAGCCCCAGAGCTGTCTCGCTTTCCTTGTAACCCTTTCAGTTTGGACAAAACCTCTGTGAGGGTAGAATTCATAACTGCCGCCATGTCCTGTAAGGTAAAAGAATTAGACGCGCTAGATGTACTTGGCGTCACTTGGGCGGGAGTTATAGGTTCTGACACATGGGGAGAGCTAGATGGCATAACCTCCCTTTTGTCAGTCTGAGAATTCTCTGGTGATAAATCTTTAAAAGCCATAAGGGAGTAAGGGACCAAAGCAACATTGCACCCACTTGCAAATGGATGATTAACCCCTTAGCTCCCAAACCGGATTGAAAAAACGTCAACCACCGTTAAAAGAAAGTTAAGCACCTTGCCACAGCTCTGCTGTAGCTCCTACCTGCCCTCAAACAAGATTAGGGAAGAAATAAGCCCTCTATAGTGGTCCACAGATGCCAGAGGACTCCTCTAGGGAAGCTGGATGTCTCAGTCTGACAGAAACTGCGCAACTAAAGCGCGAAAATAGGCCCCTCCCACCATGTACTCTATGTCAGAGGGGCCTTAAGGAAATACTCCTAGGAGTATCTGACTATGCCATGTGGAAAACTAGGCCCCAACTAAAGACTTATCACCCTCAGAGAAAAAACGTCCCATTTATTGCAACATGTAAACGTTTTGTCACTAAATAATATGAGTATTAACATGAGTATTACCCCATTTTGTAAGCATGATCCCAGTCTTTGCAAAATCACTGCATCTAGCTTACCTCAGTATACACAAGGTTCTGTCAGCATTTTCTAGAACTTATCCTTTCTCTAGAAATAAAAGTACTGAACATACCTCAAAGCAGGTAATCTGCAGACCGTTCCCCCAACTGAAGTTATCCCATACTCTTCAGTTATGTGTGAGAACAGCAATGGACCTTAGTTACAAACCGCTAAGATCATCAATCTCCAGGCAAAACTCTTCTTCTAATTTCTGCCTGAGAGTAAAATAGTACAACGCCGGTACCGTTTAAAATAAACTCTTGATTGAAGGCAAAACTACACTAAGTCACCACATATCTCTTTATACTTCCTATCTTGTCGAGAGTTGCAAAGAGAATGACTGGAGGTGGGGGTTAGGGGAGGAGCTATATAGACAGCGCTGCTGTGGGTGTCCTCGTTGCAACTTCCTGTTGGGAAGGAGAATATCCCACAAGTAATGGATGAACCCGTGGACTGGATACACCTTACAAGAGAAATTAATATATAAATAAGGTAAGGAAAAAATCCTCAAAAAATTTTTTGGGAAATATGTATATATACATAAAATAATTTTCAATATTGTAAAGAAACTGTATTGCCTCATTTTCACTTCATGCATTGTAGCGACCTACATAAGTTCAAACGGTGTTTGCATTCAGTGCATCCTAGAGGCCTATCCGCAAAATCAATGACAAAAAATACTTCTCATTCTTTCACAGGAAACTAGCAAACTCAAACTTTTGATTTAGTCCCTTAGGGACCAATGTTTGTAGTTTATACATCCAGGTTGTTTCCTTTCTAAGAAGTATATTATCAATGCCCCCTCCTCTGCCAAAGAGGGAACATGTCCTATACATATTCCTATAATTTTGAGGTCTGTTAAGGTGGAATTATGGTGTGTTAGAAAATGCAGAGCTACCCCACTTTTTATGTCACCATCCTTAGTTGCTTTTATATCATCTCTATGTTCGGTCACTATCTTTCAACATACGTCTGGTTTTACCTACATAGAAAATCGGGCAACTACAGGAAAGTAGGTAGATAACATTCTCTGTTTTACAATTTATAAATTGTTTAATGGGAAAACGTTCCCCTCCTGTTGAAAAGGATTTGGAGCGAACAATGTATCTACATAAGACACAATGTCCACATTGGAAGCAACCTTTTACCTTTCTATGTTCACTTAACCAGGCCTTAGGACTTGGACTTTTTACATAGAAACTTTTTACAAGTTTATCTTTTAAGTTGGGAGCACGTCTAGCAACCAATGACGGTTGCTCCCCCACTAGCTTGGAAACTCCTTCATCAGCTTGTAGGAATTGCCATTTAGCTTTCAAGATACTACGTATCTTTTCCCAGTGACTGAACTCTGTGACAAAGTGAATTATTTGATCTTGTGACTTTTCTTTATTTTGATAGAGTAAAGCATCTCATACATATCTACCCAAGCCTTGCAAGAAAACACAGAACTTTTCTCAGCTGTTCCCCTGCTTTGCAAACAGGTAGTTCCTGGAAGATAGTAATATCATTATATTTAACCTACCCTGTTATTTTCTGATGTTTGAATTGCTATATGTATTGGCTATTCTTGTTTTGTTTTTATAATTTAAAATGCATATTTTATTACCATTATGTCTGACCATTATGTTAAAAGTTAGTTTAACCAGCTATAGGCCATATATCTTTTTGTACTTTAAAGGACCAGTCAACATTGCAGGAAAGGCACATAATTATGTACATAAGAAAATATGAAGCATTTTGATGCTAACCTTATTCAAAACCGATGGATATTTTCTGAGAACAATCATTTTAAAATTTGAAATGGATTCCCCGTCCTCTAGAGTCACGTGGTTCTCTCTAACCAATCAGCAGAGCATATACGTATATGCGCTTTCTGTCATGTACGCATGCGTTAATTGGCCACTGATGTAACTGCTGTCGTCACTGCCGTCCCAGGAACGCGCTACAGTGCACATAAAAAAAGCGTGCACGGCTTTTAATGTGTCTTCTCCAAGCGTATCGGGTACTGCAACTGAGCATTTGTGGAGCAGCGCCGTGTATGCGCATACGTGCACAGAAAAATACAGAGGATGCAGTAACACGTCTGCCCACTCATGGGAAAGACCATGTCAAAAAAACAAAAGTAGCCACAAGTGTTTGTTGTCACTGCGCAGATTATCATTTGCATATTAACATCCAGTCAATTTTACGCCTGATAAATCAGTGTTACTTAACACGTTCACTACTGTACTTCTCCTAATGCCCCTAATTTTAGTATTTTAGAATAAATTGATACATTTCTATTTTCTCTGTTTTATTATGAAACTTTTGTATAAACATGCTTTTCAAAGCGTGCACGGTATCTTTTACGCTTGTGCACGTGGGGGTTTGATGTGAGCGCATGGGGAGAGGCGTTGTGTATGTGCACGCATGCGTAGAAGAATCCAAGATATTCTTATCAGCGCTGCTCTGATTGGAAATGTAAGAGTGTCTATCACATCATGTCCATCCTCCTCAGGACAGGGGCGGTCGGGATGCGGCGCCATAATTGAACAAACCAAAATAAAAAAGTAAGTTTAATAAAATATTTACATTCAAAAATACAAATTTTATGCTGCAGATCCATTTCATTTTGCAAAACCTATGCACCGGTAATAATATTTACGTTTGGCATTTTAATACCATTGACTGGTCCTTTAATGGTTTTATTCCCCTACATGAATAGCTCTGTGTTATCTCTGTAATTCTAACTTTCCCTGTGTTTTTGCTTGTATGACCCTAGCTCAAATGTTCATAGATATTCCCTCCCCATTCCTTTAAATGTTTGCAAGCCAATCTGACGCTAATTTATCTCTCTCCTTCAGTCTGATTTTTAAACATATCTACCCAAGCCTTGCAAGAAAACACAGAACTTTTCTCAGCTGTTCCCCTGCTTTGCAAACAGGTAGTTCCTGGAAGATAGCACCCCACCCACCCCAGGCTCATTTCTTCATTTATAGATAGTCTCCCACACTACTTTCATTCTCCTTAAATAACAGCTGCAACCACTGATCAGCACATCCTTCCTTTTACTTAACCCTATAGAATACATACCATCTCTTCCTACAAATAGCTATATATCACACATCAATAGTGTATATACTTTTTATTTTTATTTTTTATCTACACGCCTCATACCACTAACATGAATCCAAATATAACCATACTGTTATTCATGATATCCCTTTTCTCAATCCAATTTTGTTGTCATAATAACCACCATAAGCACACACCTCTAACTGGAAATCAAATTATCATACACCATGGCCTGCTCTGTTGCTGTAACTTATCTGCTGAGTGCTGGTGGAGGGTTATAAAAAATAACCCTCCTTCCCCCACCTCACAAAATTATAAAGTATCACATTCACTATATGGCCAATCAAAAATGATTTCCAAATTCCTATTCCTTATGTTACTTGCCCTTGCAAATGATGTAGAGTCTAACCCTGGTCCCCTAACACATTCCCTTCCAGCTAAAAAAGGCCTCTCCTTTGTGCACTGTAATATCCGCAGCTTACTACCAAAAATTGATGCACTGCAAGCTTGGTGTTTACAATACAAACCAAAAATCATTGTGATCTCTGAATCGTGGCTAACCACAAAAATACCTGACTCGGCCATTGCAATACATGGATATTCATGCCATAGAAATGATAGAGCAAAGAGAGGAGGCGGTATTGTAATTTATGTTGACAATTCCACAAAGTATACCCCCTTACAAAAATCTAGCTCTCCTGCCACATTTGACTTCCTTTCTGGCAAAATTGAAATCCCATGCAGTAAATCAATAATTGTTGCAGGAATCTACCGCCCACCTAGCTCCCCTGTACATTCCCTTTCTGACATAGCACATCTCCTTAGTGAAACCATAGGTCAAAACCCAAAAAGTGACATTTTGGTTTTTGGAGATTTTAATATTGATTGGCTGAATCCAAAAAATAATAGTTGTCGCTCACTGTTTAAATCTCTGCAACTAACGCAATTAATCTCCTCTCCAACTCGCATAAACATCAAAAGCCATAATCACACCCTGCTTGACTGGATTCTCTCCACTTCTCCCAACCGAATCCAAGAGGCAGGTGTTCTCCCTAACAATTTCAGTGACCATTGCCTAGTGTACTGCGTGCGCAAAATAAAGGCAACTAAATCCTCTCCCAAGATTAAAATCACCAGGTCCTTCAAAAAATTTAATCTTCAATCATTTCTAAATGACATTAAGAACCTCCCCTGGCACAGATTAAACCTAATCCCAGATCTAGATTCTGAGGTAGAATTCTTCCAGTCTGAACTCCTACAAGTTTGGAATTTGCATGCCCCGCTGCGTAAGGGGAGGGTAAAAGGAGCACACTTAAATTGGATCACAGCTGACCTCATTCAAATGTACCAGTTTCGGGATTCATTGTGGTTTAAGTTCAAGCATACAGGCTCTATAAATGATCACTGTGTATATAGACAATGGCGAAATATATGCACTAAACAAACAAAATTGGCCAAGGCCCAATATTTCTGTGAAAATCTGATCAATAACATATCAAACCCTAGAAAGTTTTGGAAACTCATAAACAACTTACAAAATCCACCAATCCACTCCCAACCCCCCACTATCAATGTGGACAACCAAACCCTGCAGCTCCCCTTAGAAGTAGCAAATGCCTTTAATAGTTATTTTGTCGGATGCTCCACCACCCTGATTGACAAACTAATAAATGACACACATCCTGAAAGTACAAATGTGGATCAGGCCCCACTAAATCAGCAAAGACCCAATATACAGAAGTTCAATTTTAGACCTGTACCCATCAAAGTCGTTAAGAAACACCTTGATAATCTAAAAATGAAAAACCAGTCTGGACCTGATCAAATCCCAGCAATGCTGTTGAAGCTCAGTGCTCCGGCAATTGCTAAACCCGTCACAACCCTAATTAACGAATCCTTGGTGTCTGGATACATACCCAATCTTTGAAAAACTGCAAGAGTAGTGCCTATCCATAAAAGTGGGGAGTTAACCTTGGTTTCTAATTATCGTCCCATATCTTTGCTCCCAGTATTGTCAAAAATCTTAGAAAAATGCGTCCATACGCAACTATGTGAGTATTACCAGCAATCTAACTATCTGACCCCTGATCAATCAGGTTTTCGTCCGAATCACTCCACTACAACTACCCTCCTAAAAGTTTGCATTGACATCCAAACTGGCATGGAACAAGGAGACCTAACTGGAGCTATTTTCCTTGACTTTGCAAAGGCCTTTGACACAGTAGACCACGACATACTACTGCTCAAACTAAAAAACTCAGGTATTGGTGATCGTCCGCTAACCTGGTTTCGATCATATGTATCGGATAGATCACAATATGTCTCCATTTCTGACAGTGACTCCCTCCCTCTCCCGGTCACGTGTGGTGTTCCCCAAGGATCCATTCTCGGCCCCCTACTATTCACATTATTTATAAATTATCTGCCTAATGTCTGCAAATCCTCAACTGTACACATGTACGCAGACGACACAGTAATCTATGCAAACAATTCCGATCTGCCGCAGCTTGAAGCAGTGCTCCAAGACCAATTCACAGAGGTAGAAAAATGGATCTCAAAAAACAAACTCTTCCTAAACACTGACAAAACTGTCACAATGATCTTTGGAACGGGACCTAAATTACACAAATTACAAAATTCCCATCTACACATTAAAACAAAATCCAATTGCACGCTGGCCGCAGTCCACTCTTTCAAATACTTGGGTATGTTGTTAGACCCCAATCTATCTTTTGGCCTCCACATAGAAAAACTTGCATCTAAACTTTACCCAAAACTAGGTGCCCTGTACAGAAAAAAAATCCTGCCTCAGCCCTACAGTAAAGGAAAAGATTGTACAGCAAATGCTGATGCCTATCATGGATTACGGGGACGTAGTATACGCACCTGCACCGCAAACTCACCTTAATAAACTTAATACATTGTATAACTCGTTCTGCCGCTTTGTGCTACAATGTAACTACAGGACCCACCATTGTGACATGCTAAAAGAACTAAACTGGCTGTCGCTGGAATCCAGACGCACCCTCCATCTTTCCTGCCTTGTCTTTAAGAGCCTTTCTGGGAAGCTCCCACCCTACCTGAGCAGAATGCTCTCCCCGGCTATTCCCACCTCCTATAACCTCCGATCCAATACCAGCACATTATATAGTTTGCCTCAATACAAAAAGAAAGCCGCTCGATCCTCCTTTTCCTACAGAGCACCACAATTATGGAACGACCTCCCGCACACTTTCAAACCTTCCCCAAGCCTAATATCCTTTAAGAGATCCCTCTCTACATATCTCAAAACAGAATGTGCCTGTCATTGTTGATTAAATACCTGTTCTATGTTAAATTTTGTATATATTGTGTATTAATATTGTTTTTGTATTTTATTGTACCCTATTGTATCAATGCAATGTCTTGTGGACCCAGGACATACTTGAAAACGAGAGAAATCTCAATGTATCCTTCCTGGTAAAATATTTTATAAATAAATAAATAAATAAATCTCTATTTTCTTTCCTTGCTCTATTCATAGCAAAATTTAAATTGTTACTACCCTAACATCCTATGTAAAAGACACCCGTGATCTACTTAGAAAAATTGATGGTCTTGCAGTAGAACAGGACACCCTACTGGTGTCATTAGATGTTGAAGGACTCTATTCATCTACACCCCATGTGGTAGGCTTAAAAGCCGCCAGACACTTTCTAGAAAGTAGAGGTCCTAAGTATATTAAACACACAGACTTTATCTTAAATTTGTTGAAATTTGTTTTGACAATGTCTTTCTTTTTGATCAAAAATTCTATAAGCAAATTAGGGGAACGGCGATGGGGGCCACTTGCGCCCCATCATACGCTTGTCACCATCTAGGTCTATGGGAAAACCAAGTGGTTTTTGGTGACTTACAGGAATGGTTGGACAATCACATTCTAATTTGGTTTCGATATGTGGACGACTTGTTCCTCCTTTGGAGGGGTACGGAGGAGACTTTAAAAGAATTTGTTAAAATACTCAATATTAATGAATTTAATATTCTGTTGACTTTTGAATATAGTGAAAGTGAACTCACCTTCCTGGATGTTAAGATCAAAAAGGAAGGGACTTTGTTGGCAACGGAAATATACCGTAAAGAAACGGCTACAAACAACATTCTGGAAGCCTCTAGTCACCATCCAAAGTCGTTAATAAGAGGTATCCCTGTCGGACAGTTCCTCCGTCTAAGGAGAAATTGTTTGAGTTTAAGTAAATATAATCAACATGCTAAGGAGATGTACAGCAGGTTTGAGAAAAGAGGCTACTCTAAACGGAATTTAAATTTTGCTATGAATAGAGCAAGGAAAGAAAATAGAGATGCTTCACTCTATCAAAATAAAGAAAAGTCACAAGATCAAATAATTCGCTTTGTCACAGAGTTCAATTGTCACTTGGAAAAGATACGTAGTATCTTGAAAGCTAAATGGTGGAGGAGCAACCGTCATTGGTTGCTAGACGTGCTCCCAACTTAAAACAAACTTGTAAAAAGTTTCTAAGTAAAAAGTCCAAGTCCTAAGGACTGGTTAAGTGAACATAGAAAGGTAAAAGGTTGCTTCCAATGTGGACATTGTGTCTTATGTAGATACATTGTTCGCTCCAAATCCTTTTCAACAGGAGGGGAACGTTTTCCCATTAAACAATTTATAAATTGTAAAACAGAGAATGTTATCTACCTACTTTCCTGTAGTTGCCCGATTTTCTATGTAGGTAAAACCAGACGTATGTTGAAAGATAGAGTGACCGAACAGAGATGATATAAAAGCAACTAAGGATGGTGACATAAAAAGTGGGGTAGCTCTGCATTTTCTAACACACCATAATTCCACCTTAACAGACCTCAAAATTATAGGAATAGAGACATGTTACCTCTTTGGCAGAGGAGGGGACATTGATAATATACTTCTTAGAAAGGAAACAACCTGGATGTATAAACTACAAACATTGGTCCCTAAGGGACTAAATGAAAAGTTTGAGTTTGCTAGTTTCCTGTGAAAGAATGAGAAGTATTTTTTGTCATTGATTTTGCGGATAGGCCTCTAGGATGCACTGAATGCAAACACCGTTTGAACTTACATAGGTCGCTACGATGCATGAAGTGAAAATGGGGCAATACAGTTTATCTTTACAATATTGAAAATTATTTTATGTATATTTACAAATTTTCTAAAAAAAAAATGAGGATTTTTTCCTTACCTTATTTATATTAATTTTGTTTTATTTACTAATTGATGGCTTACCATTTGAAGATCTGTGTGTACACAGAACAAGTGGTTCAGTTTTTGTTTTTATGGTTAAGTTGCTCTAAGTATAAGTTTATAACTAACAACTGATGATGTAAAATACAGTATTATAAATCGCTAAAGTATTATTTCTTTATATCTAGAAGTGAATCCAGTGTCTTATTAGTCAATGTCAATTTTTTCACTTATCCTCGCAACTAAAGGTATGCAATTCAACGGATTGTTCTATTGGCTGTTGTCTCTGAAATATCCATCCAATTATTGAGAGCCAAGACCGGTAAATAGCTGGGACTGCTTACACTTACTATCCGTTTCCCTGAGGAAATCCCATGACGCTGTGGTCACGTGGGGGGTGAAACGCGTGTCGGCAGTGACGTACACAGAGCAGGCTGCTCTGCCGTGGACCAAGCAAGTTTGTAATTAGGTTGCAACAATTGGAAACAAAGTTGGCATTTACAGCTTACAGCAAGTCATTTGGATGCACACATGCTTGTCGCTTTTGCCTTTGTGGATTGCTTAAACAGGAACCGTGAGTTGCCGCAGTAGTGGGAAGGATTATTACCCCACTGAGCATGTTATTATATGGCGTTTTTCATTTGGCACACGGTAACACTTAACCTGGACGGTATTCACTAAAGGTAATATTGGAGAAACAATCCTAAAATTGTCAAGGATCAGCTATTAATCTCACACAGTCTGATATTATCAGGACGTGAGTGATAACGGCTTCTACACATAGGAGATCTCCTTTAAAGCTTATGTTACTTTGTCTTTATTTGTTTGTAATATTTATATCCTTTGTTACAAACTCAATATGCGGTTTTCTTGTGACCTTAGCCTGGGGGACCGAGCATAGATCCTAATTTATATTTTCATGACACCGGATCCTTCAGTTGTGTTAGGGGTACCCTCTGAAATAGGTGTTGTCCGGTACCCCCTGGTCCAATGTTACTGTTTTGAGCATGCTTTACTTATGTACTTATTGGATGTTTTACATAAAGTTTATTGTTCTTTGTGTGCATTAACATTTAACATTGTATTCACAATATTCACTTGCCTTCTTAAAGGTAGTCCTAAACACAAACATAGATCCTCATGGTGTATCAAGATGGCCGATTTGTGCATACTTGCATAGTCATCCTCTGTTAGAGGTGTAATTTGTTTGAGAGGTATTATAAGTACAAAGCTTATGTTTGTATGCTCTATATTCTTGCTCTAAGACAGAAAGGCATTTGCTCTCTGTGTACTATCTGGATGTGGTTCTTATGCATAGCCTTGTATCTGTGATTCTATATCTGTTATAAGCTTGCATGAACAATATTGCACTGTGTTTATTTCCAAATATTTAAATCTGGTAAGGTTATTGTAACCTAATAAAATGAAAACGCTGAAATCCCTGTCTTATGTGTAGTTACTTATAAGGTCTCTACATTATTTCTCTCTTTTCTAGTTTGTTCATAATTTTTTAAGGGTCTGCATTTTCTATCCTATACATAGGTTTTTCTAGGTCTAAATTTATGACTTAGATTATTAAAACACATAGCCTGACTCCCCTTATGTTTATTATCTTTTCTATATAACACGGGCTATTAATTGTCTAACTATCTCTAACAATCTGAACTGGAATCTGAAAAGGATAAACACATACAGTACAGCTCATTACCTGCATGCAAAGCACTAAGTGCAGGTTTTAAGTTTTATTGCCAACTTTATGTACTGGAAAAAAGTCAGCAGCGATCCCTAGAACCCTCCTCGAATCACCCTGATGAGACAGGAGAGAATACGTGACGTCAGATGCCAATAGTCACGTGGTACAACTCGACTGGAGAACGACTCCAAGAAAGATCGGTAAAATCCGTTACATCAAAAGGGTAATATACCTACAACACGAAAGGGTGAGACACCCGTTCTTTGATCAAGATTCCCAACGGAGATAACAGGTACTATCCATCTAATACACACTGTGTTTACTGTGTTGTTTTATTAAGCCTCTGGGACTGTGAACGGACCGTAACGGATCTGACAGGTATCTTGTTTTTATCCATAGGAATACTACATCACTGATTGCAGTGACAAATGTTTGAAAAGCTTTTTTAACACGTAACACTGGTGGTATACTTAAATAAGACTGTGCAACAGAGTGTGGATTCTGCAACAAAATAGCACTATCCGGTATCAAGCTAATGTACATTGAAACTTTTTATTGAATCTTTTTACTGATTTTTAACTACTTTTATTTCAACAGTTACTATGAATGTTACAGGTCTGATTTATATTTAACAATTAGGCCACATTGTGCTTCAGGGAGACATCCCACCTCTTTTCTGATTATACCTTTTTAATAAATATTTGTGAAATACTAGAAAGTGCTGATGTCTTTAGCCGAATAGGCGCCCTCTCTATACATATATCTTGTGTTATACTGTTTTTTCCAGACAATATTTGGGGAATTATCTTTTAGAGAGGTGTATGATATCTACTCTCATAGCGCAAAACTTTACTTTGTATTTGTTGAAAATTTATGCTTACCTGATAAATGTATTTTTTTTTGACACGATGAGTCCACGGATCATCCAATTACTATTGGGAATATCACCCCTGCCCAGCAGGAGGCGGCAAAGAGCACCACAGCAAAGCTGATAAATATCACCTCCCTTCCCACCCGTCATTCGACTGAAGTAAAGGAGAGAAAGGAAGCAACAAGGTGCAGAGGTGTCTGAAGTTTATAACAAACCAACAACCTGTCTATAAAACAGGGCGGGCTGTGGACTTGTGTCAAAAAAAGAAATAAATTTATCAAGTAAGCATAAATTTTATTTTCTTTTTAATGACACGATGAGTCCACGGATCTAATTACTATTGGGAATAAATACCCAAGCTAGAGTACACAGATAAGGGAGGGACAAGACCGGGAACCTAAACGGAAGCCACCACTGCTTGAAGAACCTTTCTCCCAAAAGCGGCCTCAGCCGAGGCAAAAGTGTCAAATTTGTGGAATTTTGAAAAAGTGTGAAGAGAGGACCAAGTTGCAGCCTTGCAAATCTGTTCTACGGAAGCTTCATTTTTTTAATGCCCATGAGGAAGAAACAGCCCTCGTGGAATGAGCCGTAACCCTCTCTGGAGGTTGCTGTCCAGCAGTTTCATAAGCAAAACAAATGATACTCTTCATCCAAAAAGAAAGAGAAGTAGCCGTAGCTTTCTGGCCCTTACGTTTCCCCGAGAAAATCACAAACAAGGCAGAGGACTGACGAAAATCCTTGGTCGCCTGTAAGTAAAATTTTAGAGCACGGACCACGTCTAAATTGTGTAGAAGTCGTTCCTTCTGAGAAGAAGGATTAGGACACAATGAAGGAACCACAATCTCCTGATTAATGTTCCGGTCAGAAACAACTTTAGGAAGAAAACCTTACTTTGTACGTAAAACTACCTTATCCGAATGAAAAATAAGATAAGGTGACTCGTACTGTAATGCCGAGAGCTCTGACACTCTACGAGCAGAAGAAATAGCCACTAGAAACAAAACTTTCCAAGATAACTTAATATCTAAGGAATGCATAGGCTCAAACGAAGCCTCTTGAAGATCCTTAAGAACTAAATTAAGACTCCAGGGAGGAGTAACTGGTTTGAATACAGGCCTGATCCTGACTAAGGCCTGACAAAACGACTGCATGTCTGGAACGTCTGCGTAGCAAAATAGACAAGGCAGATATTTGACCCTTTAGGGAACTTGCCGATAATCCCTTCTCCAAACCTTCTTGGAGAAATGACAGAATTCTAGGAATCCTAACTCTACTCCAAGAGTAGCCTTTGGATTCACACCAATATAGGTATTTACGCCATATCTTATGGTAAATCCTTCTAGTCACAGGTTTACGAGCCTGAATAATGGTCTCAATGACCGAATCTGAAAATCCCCGCTTAGATAAAATTAAGCGTTCAATCTCCAAGCAGTCAGCTTCAGAGAAACTAGATTTGGATGAAGGAAGGGCCCCTGAAGTAGAACGTCCTTCCTCAACGGAAGTCTCTAAGGTGGAAGAGATGACATTTCCACCAGATCTGCATACCAAATCCTGCGAGGCCAAGCCGGTGCAATGAGGATCACCGACGCCCTCTCCTGCTTGATTCGAGCAATGACCCGAGGGAGAAGAGCGAACGGAGGAAATAGGTATGCCAGACTGAAATTCCAAGGTACCGCCAGGGCGTCTATTAACATCGACCTGAGGGTCCCTTGACCTCTATCCGTACCTCGTAAGCTTGGCATTCTGTTGAGATGCCATGAGATCCAATTCTGGCTGACCCCATTCGAGAATCAGGCTGGAAAACACTTCCGGATGGAGTTCCCACTCCCCCAGGTGAAAGGTCTGTCTCCTCAGAAAGTCCAAATACAAAGAGTATTCCAGCCACCAAATTTTCTTAAAAGACCTTTATTTCACATGGGGTCCCAAACAAAGAGTTACAACGTTTCAAGCCTCAGCAGGCTCTTAATCATGTATAATTGGATACAGAGGTAAATGCCTTTATATACCCTCATCTATTATTCTACATCCTGTGTTGGAATTTAACTGCACAATAGTGCCATCTTGTGGATGCAATAATTCAATGCAACTCCAGATTCAACACAGGTGGTGTATAAACACATAAATAAAAACACTTAAAGAGACAAACAACCATGTACAAATATTAAAAAGAGGAAAAATACACAACCTTAGTAAAAAATATATTACAATCAACTAATGTTTTTTTCATATTATTAGACAGTATAGGATCTTTATTTCAATGTATTATGAAACAGTATAAGATCTTTATTTCAATGTATTAGCAGCAAATTTTATCAGAAAAAAACATAATTTATGCTTACCTGATAAATTTATTTCTCTTGTAGTGTATCCAGTCTACGGATCATCATTACTTGTGGGATATTCTCCTTCCCAACAGGAAGTTGCAAGAGGATCACCCACAGCAGAGCTGCTATATAGCTCCTCCCCTAACTGTCATATCCAGTCATTCGACCGAAAACAAACAGAGAAAGGAGAAACCATAGGGTGCAGTGGTGACTGTAGTTTAATTAAAATTTAGACCTGCCTTAAAAGGACAGGGCGGGCCGTGGACTGGATACACTACAAGAGAAATAAATTTATCAGGTAAGCATAAATTATGTTTTCTCTTGTTAAGTGTATCCAGTCCACGGATCATCCATTACTTGTGGGATACCAATACCAAAGCTAAAGTACACGGATGATGGGAGGGACAAGGCAGGATTAAGCGGAAGGAACCACTGCCTGAAGAACCTTTCTCCCAAACACAGCCTCCAAAGAAGCAAAAGTATCAAATTTGTAAAATTTTGAAAAAGTGTGAAGCGAAGACCAAGTCGCAGCCTTGCAAATCTGTTCAACAGAGGCCTCATTTTTGAAGGCCCAGGTGGAAGCCACAGCTCTAGTAGAATGAGCTGTAATCCTTTCAGGGGGCTGCTGTCCAGCAGTCTCATAGGCTAGGCATATTACGCTCCGAAGCCAAAAGGAAAGAGAGGTTGCCGAAGCTTTTTGACCTCTCCTCTGTCCAGAGTAAACGACAAACAGGGAAGATGTTTGACGAAAATCCTTAGTAGCTTGTAAGTAAAACTTCAAGGCACGGACTACGTCCAGATTATGTAAAAGACGTTCCTGCTTTGAAGAAGGATTAGGGCACAACGATCTCTTGATTGATATTCTTGTTAGAAACCACCTTAGGTAAAAACCCAGGTTTGGTACGCAGAACTACCTTATCTGCATGAAAAATCAGATAAGGAGAATCACATTGTAAGGCAGATAGCTCAGAGACTCTCCGAGCCGAGGAAATAGCCACATCAAAAACAGAACTTTCCAAGATAAAAGTTTAATATCAATGGAATGAAGGAATTCAAACGGAACTCCTTGAAGAACCTTAAGAACCAAGTTTAAGCTCCACGGGGGAGCAACAGGTTTAAACACAGGCTTAATTCTAACCAAAGCCTGGCAAAATGCCTGGACGTCTGGAACCTCTGCCAGACGCTTGTGCAAAAGAATAGACAGAGCAGAAATCTGTCCCTTTAAGGAACTAGCTGATAATCCTTTGTCCAAACCCTCTTGGAGAAAAGACAATATTCTAGGAATCCTAACCTTACTCCATGAGTAATTCTTGGATTCACACCAATAAAGATATTTACTCCATATCTTGTGGTAGATTTTCCTGGTAACAGGCTTTCGTGCCTGTATTAAAGTATCAATGACCGACTCAGAGAAGCCACGCTTTGATAGAATCAAGCGTTCAATCTCCATGCAGTCAGTCTCAGAGAAATTAGATTTGGATGATTGAAAGGACCTTGTATCAGAAGGCAGAGTCCATGGTGGAAAGGATGACATGTCCACTAGGTCTGCATACCAAGTCCTGCGTGGCCACGCAGGTGCTATCAGAATCACCGATGCTCTCTCCTGTTTGATTTTGGCAATCAGTCGAGGGAGCAGAGGAAACGGTGGAAACACATAAGCCAGGTTGAAGAACCAAGGCGCTGCTAGAGCATCTATCAGCGTCGCTTCTGGGTCCCTGGACCTGGATCCGTAACAAGGAAGCTTGGCGTTCTGGCGAGACGCCATGAGATCCAACTCTGGTTTGCCCCAACGATGAATCAACTGAGCAAACACCTCCGGATGGAGTTCCCACTCCCCCGGATGGAAAGTCTGACGACTTAGAAAATCCGCCTCCCAGTTCTCCACGCCTGGGATATGGATTGCTGACAGGTGGCAAGAGTGGTACTCTGCCCAGCTAATTATTTTTGAGACTTCTAACATCGCTAGGGAACTCCTGGTTCCCCCTTGATGGTTGATGTAAGCCACAGTCGTGATGTTGTCCGACTGAAATCTGATGAACCTCAGTGTTGCTAACTGAGGCCAAGCCAGAAGAGCATTGAATATTGCTCTTAACTCCAGAATATTTATTGGAAGGAGTTTCTCCTCCTGAGTCCACGATCCCTGTGCCTTCAGGGAATTCCAGACTGCACCCCAAACTAGAAGGCTGGCATCTGTTGTTACAATTGTCTAATCTGGCCTGCGAAAGGTCATACCCTTGGGCAGGTGTACCCGAGACAACCACCAGAGAAGAGAATCTCTGGTCTCTTGATCCAGATTTAGCAGAGGGGACAAATCTGTGTAATCCCCATTCCACTGACTCAGCATGCATAATTGCAGCGGTCTGAGATGAAGGCGCGCAAATGGCACTATGTCCATTGCCGCTACCATTAAGCAGATTACCTCCATACACTGAGCTACCGAAGGGCGCGGAATGGAGTGAAGAACACGGCAAGCATTTAGAAGTTTTGATAACCTGGACTCCGTCAGGTAAATTTTCATTTCTACAGAATCTATAAGAGTCCCTAAGAAGGAGACTGTTGTGAGTGGGGATAGAGAACTCTTTTCCTCGTTCACTTTCCACCCGTGCAACCTCAGAAATGCCAGGACTGTCTCTGTATGAGACTTGGCAACTTGAAAGCTTGACGCCTGTATCAGGATGTCGTCTAGATACGGAGCCACCGCTATGCCTCGCGGTCTTAGAACAGCCAGAAGTGAGCCCAGAACCTTCGTAAAGATTCTCGGGGCTGTAGCCAACCCTAAGGGAAGAGCTACAAATTGGTAATGCCTGTCTAGAAAGGCAAACCTTAGAAACCGACGATAATCCTTGTGAATCGGTATGTGAAGGTAGGCATCCTTTAAGTCCACTGTGGTCATGTACTGACCTTCTTGGATCATGGGTAGGATGGTCCGAATAGTTTCCATTTTGAAAGATGGAACTCTGAGGAATTTGTTTAAGATCTTTAGATCCAAAATTGGTCTGAAGGTTCCCTCTTTTTTGGGAACCACAAACAGATTCGACTAAAAACCCTGTCCTTGTTCCGTCCGCGGAACTGGATGGATCACTCCCATAACTAGGAGGTCTTGCACACAGCGTAGGAATGCCTCTTTCTTTATCTGATTTGCAGATAGCCTTGAAAGATGAAATCTCCCTTGTGGAGGGGAAGCTTTGAAGTCCAGAAGATATCCCTGAGATATGATCTCCAACGCCCAGGGATCCTGAACATCTCTTGCCCACGCCTGGGCGAAGAGAGAAAGTCTGCCCCCTACTAGATCCGTCGCCGGATAGGGGGCCGTTCCTTCATGCTGTCTTAGAGGCAGCAGCAGGCTTTCTGGCCTGCTTGCCTTTGTTCCAGGACTGGTTAGGTTTCCAGGCCTGCTTAGATTGAGCAAAAGTTCCCTCTTGTTTTGAAGCGGAGGAAGTTGATGCTGCACCTGCCTTGAAATTTCGAAAGGCACGAAAATTAGACTGTTTGGCCTTTGCTTTGGCCCTGTCCTGAGGAAGGGTGTGACCCTTACCTCCAGTAATGTCAGCAATAATTTCATTCAAACCAGGCCCAAATAAGGTCTGCCCCTTGAAAGGAATGTTGAGTAATTTAGACTTCGAAGTCACGTCAGCTGACCAGGATTTAAGCCATAGCGCCCTACGCGCCTGGATGGCGAATCCGGAATTCTTAGCCGTTAGTTTAGTCAAATGAACAATGGCATCAGAAACAAATGAGTTAGCTAGCTTAAGTGTTCTAAGCTTGTCAATAATTTCAGTCAATGGAGCTGTATGGATGGCCTTTTCCAGGGCCTCAAACCAGAATGCCGCCGCGGCAGTGACAGGCGCAATGCATGCAAGGGGCTGTAAAATAAAACCTTGTTGAATAAACATTTTCTTAAGGCAACCCTCCAATTTTTTATCCATTGGATCTGAAAAAGCACAACTGTCCTCAACCGGGATAGTGGTACGCTTTGCTAAAGTAGAAACTGCTCCCTCCACCTTAGGGACCGTTTGCCATAAGTCCCGTGTAGTGGCGTCTATTGGAAACATTTTTCTAAATATAGGAGGTGGGGAAAAAGGCACACCCGGTCTATCCCACTCCTTGCTAATAATTTCTGTAAGCCTTTTAGGTATAGGAAAAACATCAGTACACACCGGTACCGCATAGTCACGGAGGTCCTCAAGCTTAAATTTAAAATTAGAAATCTCTGAATCAGGTTTCCCCGAATCAGAGATGTCACCCACAGACTGAAGCTCTCCGTCCTCATGATCTGCATATTGTGACGCAGTATCAGACATGGCCCTTACAGCACCTGCGCGCTCTGTATTTCTCCTAACCCCAGAGCAATCGCGCTTGCCTCTTAATTCAGGCAACCTGGATAATACCTCTGACAGGGTATTATTCATGATTGCAGCCATGTCCTGCAAGGTAATCGCTATGGGCGTCCCTGATGTAATTGGCGCCATATTAGCGTGCATCCCCTGAGCGGGAGGCGAAGGGTCTGACACGTGGGGAGAGTTAGTCGGCATAACTTCCCCCTCGTCAGAATCCTCTGGTGATATTTCTTTTATAGTTAAAGACTGATCTTTACTGTTTAAGGTGAAATCAATACATTTAGTACACATTCTCCTATGGGGCTCCACCATGGCTTTCAAACATAATGAACAAGTAGTTTCCTCTATGTCAGACATGTTTAAACAGACTAGCAATGAGACTAGCAAGCTTGGAAAACACTTTAAACAAGTTTACAAGCAATATAAAAAACGTTACTGCACCTTTAAGAAACACAAATTTTGTCAAAATTTGAAATAACAGTGAAAAAAGGCAGTTACACTAATGAAATTTTAACAGTGTATGTAACAAGTTAGCAGAGCATTGCACCCACTTGCAAATGGATATTAACCCCTTAATACCCAAAACTGAATAATAAAAGACAAAAACGTTTTTTTTTTTTGTTTTTTGTTTTTTTTCAAACAGTCACAACAACTGCCACAGCTCTACTGTGGCTTTTTACCTCCCTCAAAAACGACTTTGAAGCCTTTTGAGCCCTCCAGAGAAGTCTTGGAACATGCAGGAAGAAGCTGGATGTCTCTGTCAGTATTTTTAGCTGCACAGAAAAGCACTAAAATAGGCCCTTCCCACTCATATTGCAACAGTGGAAAGCCTAAGGAAACTGCTTGTAGGCAGAATTCAAGCCAGCCATGTGGAAAAAAAACTAGGCCCCAATAAGTTTTATCACCAAATACATATAAAAACGATTAAACATGCCAGCAAACGTTTTATATTACATTTTTATAAGAGTATGTATCTCTATTAATAAGCCTGATACCAGTAGCTATCACTGCATTTAAGGCTTTACTTACATTAGTTCGGTATCAGCAGCATTTTCTAGCAAATTTCATCCCTAGAAAAATATTAACTGCACATACCTTTTTGCAGGAAAACCTGCACGCCATTCCCTCTCTGAAGTTACCTCACTCCTCAGAATATGTGAGAACAGCCATGGATCTTAGTTACTTCTGCTAAGATCATAGAAAACGCAGGCAGATTCTTCTTCTAAATACTGCCTGAGATAAACAGTACACTCCGGCACCATTTAAAAATAACAAACTTTTGATTGAAGAATAAACTAAGTATAAAACACCACACTCCTCTTACGACCTCCATCTTGGTTGAGGCTTGCAAGAGAATGACTGGCTATGACAGTTAGGGGAGGAGCTATATAGCAGCTCTGCTGTGGGTGATCCTCTTGCAACTTCCTGTTGGGAAGGAGAATATCCCACAAGTAATGGATGATCCGTGGACTGGATACACTTAACAAGAGAAAAGGCTCCAATCGAAATCCTTGTTCATACCCTTTGGCCATCTCTCTCATTTTCAGTAATTGTTCCCTATCTCCACCTCTTCTGGGCCTATCAACCTGCTCAAGAATTTGGAACCTAAGTTGGCTGATATTATGACCCATAGAGAGGAAGTGAGAGGAAACTGGAGCTTCTTTATTTTTGCATCTAATGTTAGATTTGTGTTCAGTTATCCTTTCCCTTACCTCTCTACAGGTCTCACCAATATAAATTTGGCCACACGGGCATTTAATAAGATAGATACAGTATGTAGCTCTACATGTTAGGTACTTATTTATTTTGAATTTCTTCCCAGTAGTGGGATGGTAAAAGTTTTCTCCCTTAATCATAGAGCTACAGTTGGAGCAATTCAGACATGGGTAGCAGCCATATTTCTTAGGCCCAATGGTTCTCTGGCTCTCTTGTTTATGGCTACCAATATCTGAGTGCACCAACATATCTTTAATGCTTCTATTTTTCTTATAGGCCACCATTAGATTCTCTCTAAATTCCAAAACCTCTGGGTGGCAGTCTTTTATTATATGCCAATTTTTCTTCAAAATACCAGTGATTTTATTACTTAGCCTATTAAATTGTGTGACAAAAATCATACGATTTGTCTTTGGTTTTTGTTCTTTGTTTATCTTATCCAAGTTGTTCTTTTCCAGAATTGCATCTAATTGTTTGGAGATTAACAATGGAGGATAATTTCTATTTATAAATTTATTTGCCATTTGTTCCAACCTATATTTACATTGTTCTTGATCTGATACTATTCTTTTCACTCGAGTGAACTGACTTTTGGGAATTGCTTGAAAAATATTTTCTGGATGATAACTCCCATATTTCAACAAATTATTCCTGTCAGTACTCTTTGTGTAAAGATCAGTATATAAAAATCCTCCTCTGTTATAAACAGTTGTATCCAGATACTCAATTCTCACTTTGTTCATATTTAGTGTATAGTATATTCTCTGTTTATCTGCTCCGGTGCTTCTGCTTGCTGGGAGGGGATGTATAAAACTTGCACTTCATATGTTCTGTGCACTTACATTTCTCTTCCTACAATTCATTTAATTAGCATGAAAGGAAATAAGCTATGCGCAAATTACAAATCAAGGGGTGATCAGATATTAACAATAAAAAGAACAATGCTCTCCATGCTCTCCCTATTGCTATGCCCCCCCCCCTCCAGCCCTCTGGCCCCGGTGCAGTTGCTTTCTACCACATGGTGCATGTCAGAGTAGGAGTCTCTGCTGCGAGCAAAATTAATAACACACCTTGCTTAGTCCTGAGCGGTCCGGTCAGGCAGTGGGTTGCTGCACTGCTGTCTGCCTCAAAAAGGAAAGGTCTGTGTGACTGTGTAGCTAAGCCGAATACATAGCCGGTGAGCAGAAAGCGATTGCAAAGTCTTGCACCAACAGAGCAGTGAGACAGTGACTTAATTTAGTTTTACCCCCCATGTCATGATGTTGATGTCATCATGGACCCGCCAGTGGTTTTGGAAATTAATTGTGTCGTGTCAGTGTTCTCACCTGCTGTCTGTAGACACTTGACTCACTCTGTAATACAGCAGTGGAATGCTCAAGCAGCACTGGTAACTGCTTGGGAGTCACTTCTTCTCGCCGGGTAATTGACTGGGGCCCTGGGTAGCTGAGCTCTGGAATCTGCTCCACACCGCAAGTCTTAGTTCACAACTGGCACCCTCGCTCTCAGTCAGCTCTCTCAGTCTCCTGCTGCAACAACATGGTGACGGGACTGACACTAAGTGAGCAGCACTCTGCCTGATCTGTTCACACTCAGTTGATGACGGACGACGAACGGACGACGAACGGCCGCACGTGACAACACCTGACCACCAGTCAGATGCTCCTAACAATTTCCCGCCCGGCAACTCAGCCCAGAGTCTCAGACAATACTCATGTCTGATTGGCTGAGGGGCGGGCAGGCAGGGCTGAGGGCTCCAGAGGCTTGAACTTACAAGCCTCTGGTGGGAGCAGTATGGGCCGCATGAGAGACTGCTGCATTAGCTCTCATTCCCCACTGGGTGGCAGTCTCTGGCGGCCCATACAGTATTACATTCATATTGCGCAATGGAAGGATAGCTGGCCTCTACTTTCTTGCGCAATATGAATGTAATTACTTAATATTACGTTTTTAAACAATATAATAATGTCAATAAAATACTGAATTTGGTGGAGGGGTGAGGGGTGGGGGGTAGGGGGGTCACCTTTTAAGATGGAAAAAAAAAGTTGGGGAAAAAAGTTTTTTTTTTAAATTATGATTATTTTTTTATAAAAAAGGATGTAATACACCACATTAGCCAGGGGAGGCACTGCCTCACCTGCCTCCTATGAGTGCACGTCACTGGTATGGGTATAAACATGTGAGGGTATATAAAAAGGATTCTCTATGAATACTACTAATACAGACTTTTTTACTTTTATTTTTGATAAAGCCCTTGAAACCTCTTCCTCTGTAAAAAGAAAAGTACTACTCACATTATCATTTACAGTAACATTCCTTAATATAATCTCACTATCTTTACCATCTGTTGTAAAGACGGAACTAAAGTAATCATTTAAACAGTTTGCTATTTATTTATCTTCTTCCACTACTCTATCATCATTCTTGATTCTTACTATCCCTCTGTTAGTTTCTCTTTTCACTGATATATCTAAAGAAGGTTTTGTCACCGTGTTTTTACAGATTGTGCAATTTTCTCTTCTGCATCAGCTTTAGCCTTTCTGATTAACTGCTTTGTCATCTTTTGATGGGTTCTCCATTTATCATTATCCTCTTCTGAGCCAATGAGTTTGAATTTTTTTATAGACTGTCTTTTTTGTCTTAACTGCATGTGCTACTTCTCTTGAAAACCCTATTGGTTTTCTTTTTTTTTTACTTTTACAAACAAGCCTAATACAGTGTTTCGTTGCATCTAGAATAGCATTTTTAAAATATCCCCACTGTTCTTACTCCTGTAATCTGTGCCATCCCTTTTAGAGATTCATCTAGGTATCTGCCCATGTAAAAAAAATCAGTTGTTCTAAAGTCTAAGACTTTTGTTTTACTATGGTTGCTCAGTACCTTTGCCTGAATATTAAACCATACAGACTGATGATCACTAGAGCCTAAGTTCTCACCCACAGACAGCTCAGATACTAAATCACTGTTTGTAAGTACTAAATCTAATATAGTTCCTTTACGTGTTGGTTCTTTTACTAGTTGCTCAAGTGATTCCCCTTGTAAAGATTACAGGATATATTTACTTCTAGTTGATTTGGCAACAGGTACTTCCCAGTCTACATCAGGCATATTAAAGTCTCCCACTACTATAACATTGCCCTTCATTGCAATTTTGGCTATTTAATCAATGAATAAATTGTCTGATGCTTCATCCTGTAATGGTGGTCTATATACTACCCCTATTCTAAACACCTGTTTCCCTTCAGTTTCTATAGTTACCAAAACACTTTCTACAATGTCATTTGTTTCTACAATTTCAGTTACTTTAATATTTTCTTTCATGTACAGACCAACTCCTCCCCCCCCTTTTTCCTACTTTATTTTTTTTTAACAAAATGTAACCAGGTATGACTTGTTCCTAGTCGTGAGAGTCATTGCACCATGTCTCTGTTATAGCTACTAAATCCAACTTATCTTGAATCATTATTGCAGTAAGTTCAGGTAATTTACTTACTAAACTGCGAGCATTTGTGCACATTGCACGAAGAACATTTCTACAATTCTCAAATCCTTTTGCATGGTCAATACAACCCCTGCCTACATTATTCAAGTCTTATTCCTAAAAGTAGTGTTTTTTTATTAAATAAACTAGAATGTAAAATTTGGTTGACTGTTTTCTCATGCTCTGGGGGACAGATGGGTATATTAACACTGTCCCCCTTCTTTAGTTTAAATTGCTGCTAATAAAGTCTTCAATTCTTTACTGAATATTCCTGTCCCTTTAATATCCAGATGCAAACCATCCTTCTTATAAAAGCTACTATATCAAGCCAAACAGGGCTTTGATGGCTAACAAAACCATCTCATACCCTCATTAATAAATAATATAAAATAAAAATAATAATTCCCCAAAATTAAATTACTATCAGTAAAGTGCTATTGGGCCTATAATTAACCATTTGTTTTTTCCATCCTAAATGCAACATTTTGTACTTTGTAATATTTAACTTCAGACTCCACTCACTTGCTCAGTCACTGAGAAACTCACTGATAACTTAATGTCTGAATGTTCAGTAGTAAAAGACGTGTGTATCATCATCTTGTACTACACTAGTAATATTTTAGCTTTGTGCGAATTTCCTGCACTGAAGGCTTTGTTAGAGCCGTGTGATTAGCAATCCTATATCTCTAACATGCAGCAAACTGTCACTAACTGGTGCCACTAGTCACTTTCTGGTATCTATCTATATTGGGAAATGAGCACACAGAGCTGCACTTACTCTAGGAATCCCGGCTTGTGCTTCATCTCATTGTGAGGTCCAAACTGTATCTGGCACTGGTACCCGGCAAACTCGCACGCTTTATCAAACGACACAGGGTGAGACCCATTCAGAATGTCATCTCGCGCCTGAGAACAACAGAGGAGTAATATGAGGTAATGTTCACCTAGCAGTACAGACTGGTGCACACCACACTATCAGTGCTATAGGTACCTGCACATAAAGCAGATTGAGCTGTACAGGGTCCCTCGAATCAACATTCTGATCAGAGTAGAAAAACTTGCGTCTGAGAAGAAGTGTCTCATTTTCATCCACCCCTTGTTCCCGTAAAGTACGTCCGGGGTCCAGCCAGTTCACTGTGGAGAAAGGATTAACAGTAAATAAAGAGAGTTTCATCAGATCACATGCTGCTACATTTGTTTCCGGACTCGTATTGACAAGATTAGTACACAAAATCATTCATTACTGCTGGGAATAAAACACCTGGCCACCAGGAAGAGGCAAAGACAACCCAGCCAAAGCTTTAAGTATACCTCCCACTTCTCCTACTCCCCCAGTCATTCAGCCGAGGAAATAAGGAAACATAGGAGAAACACTAGGGGTATAGAGGTGCCAGAAGATAAGGAAAAAGGCCGTCTAAAAAAAAAAAAAAAAAAAAAAAAAGGGCGGGTTTGTGGACTCTCCCTGCCAGGAAGGAAAATAATTTATCAGGAAAGCATAAAATGTTTCCCTTCCAATGGCAGGGAGAGTCCACGAAATCATTCATTACTGTTGGGAATTCAATACCCAAGCTAGAGAGGACATAGATTGAACAGGGAGGGAAATAATGCAGACTGACCTAATCTGAAGGCACCACTGCTTGAAGTACTTTTCTCCCAAAAGAAGCCTCAGCTGAGGCAAAAACATCAAACTTGTAAAACTTTGAAAAGGTATGTAGAGAGGACCAGGTACCTAACAGATTTTTTCCATAGAAGCTTCGCTTGTAAAAGCCCATGAAAAGGACTTTGTGCGGAGTGAGCCGTAATCCTCTCAGGAGGCTGTTGACCAGCTTCCACATAAGCCAAACTATTTACATTTCTCAGCCAAAAGGAAAGAGAAGTCACAGTGGCCCTCTGGCCCTTGTGTTTACCAGCATACAAAACAAAAGGAAGAAGATTGTCTAAAATCCTTGGTAGCATGAAGATAAAATTTTAAAAGCACCCACAACATCCAGATTGTGTAGCAAACGATCCTAAAGAGAGGAAGGGTTGGGACAAAAGAAGAAGAAACTATAATTTCCTGATTGATATAGCGGTCAGAGACAGCCTTAGGAAGGAAACACAACATGGTACGTAAAACCGCCTTATCCGCATGGAATAGAAGATAAGGGGAATCACACTGAAAAGCAGACAACTCAAACTCTGGGAGCAGAAGAAATAGCCAACAAAACAAAACTTTCCACAACAAAAGTTTAATATCAACAAAGGGAAACCACACATTGTGGTAAATGCGACAAGTAACCGGCTTACGAGCCTGAATCAGGGTATAAATAACCCTTATCAGAGAAACCTCTTTTGGAGAGAACTAAGCGTTCAATCTCAACGCAGACAGCCTCAGAGAACATAGATTTTGGTGAAGGAACAGGCCTTAAACCAGAAGGTCCGCTCGAAGAGGCAATCTCCATGGAGGAGAGGATGACATTTTCACTAGGTCTGTGAACCAGGTCCTGAGAGGCCATGCCAGAGCAACGAGGCCCGCTCCCATTTAAGGCGTGCGATCACTCGAAGAAGACAAAACGGAGGAAACAGTAGTAGAGGTTAAACTTATGTATCTAATGCGTCCACCGACATCGCCTGAGAATCTCTTGATCTCGATCCGTATCTGGGCAGCTTGGTATTGAGCAGATGCCATGAGGTCTATCCGGAACCCCCCACCTGAGAGTTACCTCGGAGAACACTTCAGGATGAAGAGACCACTCCCCCCACGGTGGAAGGTCTGTCTGCTCAGGAAGTCTGCTTCCCAACTGCCCGCCCCCAGGATGTGAATGGCCGATATGTGACAATTGTGTGACGCTGCCCACTGAATGATGCGAGACACCTCCCTCATTGCCAGGGATCTCCTCGTTCCCCCTGATGATTGATATAGGCCACTTAAGTTATGTTGTCTGATTGGAATCTGATAAACCGGACAGAACAAATCAGAGGCCATGACCTCAGAGCATTGAAGATGGCTCTTAACTCCAAAATTTTGATTGGAAGGGAGGACTCCTCTGATTGGAAGGGAGGACTCCTCTAGCAACCAGGTTCCCTGAGCTTTCAAGGGACCCCAAACCGCTCGCCAGCCAAGGAGGCTGGCATCCTTAGTCACAATCTCCCAGGATGGTTGCAAAAAGAATGTGCCTTGAGACAGATGTTCCTGAATAAGCCACCAAGAGAGACTCTCTCGTCTGGCCGTCCAGAATGATAGTTACAATTCCTGAGCATGAAAGGGGACAAAAGGAATAATATCTATGGTAGCCACCATGAGACCCTCCACCTCCATGCACTGAGCCACTGATGGACAAACTTTGGACCGTAGAAAACGGCAAGCAGAGAGAAGTTTGGCTCGGCGTGATCCGTAAGAAAAATCTGCATCACATATGAATCGATAACTGTTCCCAGAAAACACACCCTGGTGTTGGGAAGAAGCAAGCTTTTGTCCCAATTTATCTTCCACCCATGGGTATGAGACACAGAAGAGAGTCCATGTGAGATGTTGCCAACGGCAAAGATGGAGCTTGAACAAAAATATTGTCCCGGTAAGGAGCCGCCACGATTCCTTGCATTCCGGCTACCGCCAGTAGTGCCCCTTTGTGAAGATCCTTAAAACAGTAGATAAGCCAAATGGCAGAGCTACGGACTGGCAATGGATTGTTCAGAAAGGCAAAACGAAGGAATTGAAAATGATCCCTGTGGTATGGGACATAAAGATATGCATCCTTCAGGTCTAATGTGGTCATGAATTGACCCTGTTGAACTAAAGAAAGAATGGATTGAATAGTCTCCATCTTGAAGACTTGAGACAGGATGGGACGAAACGTTCCCTCCTTTTTCGAAAACACAAATAATTTTGAATAAAACCCCTGGCCCCATTCTGAAGGGGGCACTGGAACTATCACCCACCATAGAAGAGCGATCCTTTACGCAATTCAGAAAGGCTGTTCTCTTTTCGGGCTTTGTAGATAGCCTTGACAGAAGAAAACGACCCTTTGAAGGACAAAAACTAAACCCCATTTTGTACCCCGGGACACCACGTCCAGGACCCAGGGGCCCTGAACGTCCCAAAACCAAGCGTCCTGAAAAAAGGACAATCTGCACTCTACATGATCCAGTCCCAGATTGGGGGCCGCCCTTTCATGCCAACTTATTGTCGGCTGAGGGCTTCTTGCTCTTATTCCAAGACTGACTGGGCTTCCAGTTACTCTTGGGTTGATCAGCCTTTGAGGAGGCCGGAGATCGATGTCCCTTGTTTGAACGAAAGGAACGAAAATTACCAGACTGACTGCCCTTGGCACTAGCCTTTTTATCCTGGGGAAGGAAAGCCACCGGTCACTGTGGAAATAATAGAATTCAGGCCTGGACCGAACAACGTCTTCCTCTTAAAGGGTAAAGAAAGAAGTCTAGATTTGCATTCTACATCCATTGACCAGGATTTGAGCCAAAGAGCTCTTTGCGATAAAACCGCAAAGCCAGAAGACTTGGCATTCAGACGGATAATTTGCATATTAGCTTCACAAATAAAACATAATTTATGTAAGAACTTACCTGATAAATTCATTTATTTCATGGTGGCAAGAGTCCATGAGCTAGTGACGTATGGGATATACATTCCTACCTGGAGGGGGCAAAGTTTCCCAAACCTCAAAATGCCTACAAATACACCTCTCACCTCACTCATACTTCAGTTTAACATACAGCCAAGAAGTGAGGTGTAAAAAAAGGAGTAAAAAGCATACAAAAAAGAGAAACTGGAAAAAATGTGCTTTATACAAAATAGGGTGGGTCTCATGGACTCTTGCCACTATGAAAGAAATTGATTTATCAGGTAAGTTCTTACATAAATTATGTTTTCTTTCATGTAAGTGGCAAGTCCATGAGCTAGTGATGTATGGGATATAATACCCAAGATGTGGAAGTCCACTAGTCACTAGAGAGGGAGGGATAAAATAAAAACAGCTATTTCCGCTGAGAAATGAAATCCAAAAAAATTAAGTTTTCTTAAAAATGTCAGGAAAACTCAAATCAAAAGGCATTAGAATCAAACTGAGACAACTGCCTGAAGAACCTTTCTACCAAAGGCTGCTGCCGAAGAAGCAAACATCAAAATGGTAAAATTTAGTAAAAGTATGCAAAGGAGACCAAGTTGCTGCTTTGCAAATTTGATCAACTGAAGCTTCATTCTTAAAAGCCCAAGAAGTGGCAACTGATCTAGTAGACTGAGCTGTAATTCTCTGAGGCAGAGAATGCCCCGCCCCCAAATAAGCTTTGTGAATCAAAAGTTTCAACCAAGATGCCAAAGAAATGGCAGAGGCTTTCTGACCTTACATGGAGCCAGAAAAAATAACAAATAGACTAGAAGTTTTTCTGAAATCTTTAATATTTCAAAGCTCTTACCACATCCAAAGAATGTAAAGACCTTCCAAGAGAATTATTAGGATTAGGACATAAAGAAGGAACAACAATTTATCTATTGATGTTGTTAGAATTCACAACTTTAGGCAAACATTTAAATGAAGTCCGCAAAACAGCTTAATCTTGATGGAAAATCAGATAAGGAGACTCACAAGAGAGAGCAGACAATTTGGAAACTCTAGCAGAAGAGATGGCCACAAGAAAACAATTTCCAAGAAAGTAATTTAATATCCAAATAATGCATTGGCTCAAAAGGAGGAGCCTGCAAAATCTTCAAAACCAAAGGACTCCAAGGAGGAGAAATAGATTTAATGATAGGTTTAATATGAATCAAAGCCTGAACAAAACAGTGAATATCAGGAAGTTTAGCAATCTTTCTATGAAATAAGACAGAAAGAGCAGAAATGTGTCCTTTAAAAGTATTTGCCGACAAACCCTTATCCAAACCATCCTGAAGAAACTGTAAAATCCTAGGAATTCTGAAAGAATGCCAAGCATAATTATGAGTGGAACACCATAAAATATAGGTTTTCCAAACCCAAAGATAAATTTTCCTTTAAACAGACTTACGAGCCTGTATCATAGTGCTAATCACTGAGTCAGAAAAACCTCTATGACTAAGCACTAAGCATTCAATTTCCATCCCATCAAATTTAGAGATTTGAGATCCTGATGGAAAAACAGCCCTTGAGACAGAAGGTCTGGCCAAGGTTGGCAACTGGACATCCTGACAAGGTCTGCATACCAAAACCTGAGAGGCCAAGCTGGAGCTACCAGAAACACATAAGATTGTTCCATTATGATCTTTGAGATCACCTTTGGAAGAAGAACCAGAGGCGGAAAAATGTAAGCAGGTTGGTAAAACCAAGGAACTGCTAGAGCATCTACCATTTCCGCCTGAGGATCCTTGGACCTGGAAAGGTATCTTTGAAGCTTCTTGTTCAGACGTGAGGCCATCAGATGTATTTCTGGAGGACCCCACATCTGTAGCAATTGAAAAAACACATCTGGATGGAGGGACCACTCTCCCGGATGTAAAGTCTGTCGACTGAGATAATCTGCTTCCCAATTGTCTACTCCTGGAATATGAATCACAGAATATTGACAAGAGTTGGATTCCACCCAAGAAAGTATCAGAGATACTTCTTTCATTGCTGAAGGACTGCGAGTCCCCCCTTGATGATTGACATATGCCACTGTAGTGATATTGTCTGTCTGGAATTGAATATAACGTTCTCTCTTCAATAGAGGCCAAGCCTGAAGAGCTCTGAAAATAGCACAGAGTTCAAGAATATTGATTGGTAACCTCGCCTCCTGAGGTTTCCAAACCCCTTGTGATGTCAGAGACCCACAGACAGCTCCCCAACCTGTAAGACTTGCATCTGTTGTGATCATAGTCCAGGAACGACGAACAAAGGAAGCCCCTTGAAAAATAAGGTGATGGTTTAACCACTAAGACAGAGATTGTTGAATGCTGGGACTTAAGTATATCAACTGTAATATCGGAGTATAATCCATGCACCATTGGTGCAACATGCAAAGCTGAAGAGGTCTCATATGAAAACGAGCAAAGGGGATCGCGTCCGATACTGCAATCATGAGACCTAAAACTTCCATGCACATAGCCACTGAAGGGAATGATAGAGACTGAAGGTTTAGACAAGCTAACACTAACTTCATTCGTTTCTCGTCTGTCAAAGAAAGAGTCATGGACACTGAATCTATCTGGAAACCTAAAAAGGTGATCTTTGTCTGAGGAATCGAGAAACTCTTTTGTAAATTGATCCTCCAACCATGTCTTTGAAGAAACGACACAAGTTTTTTCGTGTGAGATTCTGCTAAATGAAAAGGATTGAGCTAGTACCAAGATATCGTCCAAATAAGGAAACACTGCAATACCCTGCTCTCTGATTACAGATAGAAGGGCACCGAGAACCTTTGGCTTAGCGACAGCTCCGAGAATCTTTTCAAACGGAAGAGAGACAAATTGGTAATGCTTGTCTAGAAAAGAGAATCTCAGAAACCGATAGTGGTCTGGCTGAATCGGAATATGAAGATAAGCGCCCTGTAAGTCTATTGTGGACATAAAATTACCTTGCTAAGCAAAAGGCAGAATAGTCCTTATAGTCACCATCTTGAAAGTTGGGACTCTTACAAAAACTATTTACATTTTTCTGAATTGGTCTGAATGAATCTTCCTTCTTTGGGACAATGAACAGATTTGAATAAAAACCCAAACCCTGTAGAGGAACAGGAACAGGGTTTGGGTTTTTATTCAAATCTGTTCATTGTCCCAAAGAAGGAAGATTCATTCAGACCAATTCAGAAAAATGTAAATAGTTTTTGTAAGAGTCCCAACTTTCAAGATGGTGACTATAAGGACTATTCTGCCTTTTTCTCTAGATCTGAAACACACTTCAGAAAAGCCTGAGCCTTCACAGGGTTTGTTGGAACATGGGAAAGAATCTTCCCATGGTAGGTCTTATTCTGAAACCTATTTGATACCCCTGAGAAACAATTTCCTGAATCCACTGATTTTGGACAGAATCTGCCCAAATGTCTTGAAACAATTTCAATCTGCCCCCAACCAGTTGAAATTTTTTGAGGGCCACACCTTCATGCAGTCTTAGGGGGTGTATTTGGTTTCTTATAAGGCTTGGATTATTCCAATTTGTGGATGGTCTCCAATTGGAACCAGAAGGAGTGTTTTTTTGTTCCTTAGTCTGACAAAAGGAATGAAAACTATTGGGAGCTTTAAAATTTACCCTTAGATTTCTTATCTTGAGGCAGATAAACTCCCTTACCCCCAATGATAGTGGAGATAATAGAATCCAATTGACAGCATCTGGAATAGAAAAAAACTTCAGTAGTAACCTCATAAGTCTTAAAAACAGAATTCAAATGTTTGCTATTCTTGTTATCAAGAGGACTAGATTCCTCAATAACCAAAGTAAACAATACTTCTTTAACAAAGAACGGATATATTCCATCTTAAAAAGAAAGGATGATTTATCAATTTCAGAGTCTGAAGTAGGATCCTCTGAGCCAGAGAAATCCTCATCAGCAGCAAATACTGTATGCTGTTGATCAATACAAACTTTATCAGAATCATGAGAAGTAAGGAGAGACCTTTTACGTTTATTTGAAGGCGGAATAGCAGTCATAGTCTCCTCTATGCTGCAGCAATATAATCTTTTATACCTACAGGAATAGCATGTACATTTGACTGTGAAGGTTTAACAGTTGATGCATTTGTACTTATAGAAACATTATCAGCATGAAACATTTTCTCATAACAAGTGTCACACACTTGAGCTGAAGAAGGAAGATCAGCCAATTTACAACATACACACTTAGCTTTGGTAGATTTGTTTTCGGGCAACTTGGTTCCTACAGTAACATCAGAAGCAGGATCAGTTTGAGACATCTTGCAAAATGTAACAAAAAAGAAAAAATAACATTTTAACAAAATATCCAATTTCCACAAAATAGCAGTTTCAGCAATGGGAGAAAATGCTTATATGTAAAACAAAAGCAAATATAGCCCTCTGTAACAAATGAAAGCAGAGAGCAAAAGAGGGAGAGACTTAATATAAGAACATTTTTGGCGCCAAAAATAACGGCAACAAAGATGACGCAAATGCTGAGAAAAAAACAAAACTTTTGGCACCAAGGTTAACAGGAAATTACACCATTCGTGTCATAACAGGCGCAATTTTGCGCCCAAAAAAATTTGCGTCAACAAAGATGCAAGAAATGACGTCTCGTGTCACAACAAACGCAACCTTGGCGCCAAAAAAATTCACGCCAAGAATGACGCAATAAATAGAGGCATTTTGCACCATTGCGAGCCCAATTTGCCTGCGAAAATTTGAAAAAACAAGACCAAAGCTACAACTAGCTGGAACCTCAGGTAAGAAAAACAATTTTACGAAATTTCTCCCAAACATAATTTTCCATGCTGAAACTGGGAAATAAAGGGAAATAAACATAGACCTGACTCATGGCAAATATATGCAATATATATTTAAAAACTTTAAAAATATAAAGTGCCAAACATAGCTGAGAGTGTATTAAAAAAAAGATATATATATATATATACTTACCTGAAGACACCCATCCACATATAGCAGACAGCCAAACCAGTACTGAAACATATCAGCAGAGGTAATGGTAGAGGAGTATATAGCAGACAGCTAAACCAGTACTGAAACATATCAGCAGAGGTAATGGTAGAGGAGTATGTCGATCGTAAAGGGAGGCAGCAGATGAATCCTTGCAAACGATTTACAGAGAGCCTTAGAATAGATTTCCCATATGTGAAATCATGGTATCATCAGGCAATACTCCCTTCACATCCCTCAGACAAACAATGTACTTTGAGAGGAACTAGGCTTCAAAATGCTTAGAAGCGCCTTTAACAGAAGAAATCAAGCACGACTTGCTTCACCATCCTCCAACGAAGGCAACGTTTGTAAAACTGAAGTATGAGTGAGGTGGGAGGTGTATTTATACGCATTTTGAGGTTTGGGAAACTTTCCCCCCTCCACATAGGAATGTATATCCCATATGTCACTAGCTCATAGACTCTGGCCACTTACATGAAAGAAAATAATTGGACATCTTGAGAGCCTTGATCTTATCCTGGATTTCCTCCAATCAATGGAGCTTCCACCAAAATCAGTTCTGATAAGGAATCACACCAGTAAGTAGCAACACCAGCAACTGCTGCAATGTCTGCAGCCGGTTGAAAAAGGAGTCCCATCTGGTGAAACATTCTCCTTAAGTACCCCTCCAATTTTCTGTCCATGAAAGGCGAAGGCACAATACCATCAGATCCATTAAGGTACTGACTGAATCCTCCTACACGAGAGGAAAAAAAAGGTGTAGTATTCATGAAGGACACAAGATGCCAGCAAAGTACACATAATGAACAGAGAAAAACCTGAACATTTGTGCAATGGCTAAATATTCCATAAATACAAAAAATATTTCATAGCTCTGTGATAAGATAGTATAGCTAACTACCAAGTTAGAAAAAATAATCATAATTCAGAAAACAGCATATTTTGATGCACAGAAATGTGCAATTTGAGAATGCACCAAGGAGAGGATACTCTAAGATGTGATTTTATCCTACACAAAAGATTAAAGTACTTAAGCACTGAGTATTATCACCAGATATGTCCTTTACATTATAAGAAAAAATATCTTCAAAGGACCAGGAAAGTTAAACTTCGAGCTGAGTGGCCCCTTAAAGCCCTGGAAATGTTAAGAAGATTTATGCTTACCTGATAAATGTATTTCTTTTTTGACACGATGAGTCCACGTATCATCTTAATTACTAATGGGATATTCACCTCCTGGTCAGCAGGAGGCGGCAAACAGCACCACAGCAGAGCTGTTAAATAGCTCCTCCCCTCCATCCCACTCCAGTCATTCGACCGAAGTTAAGGATAGAAAGGAAAAACCAAGGTGCAGAAGTGTCTGAAGTTTATAATAACCAACAACCTGTCCAACAAGAACAGGGCGGGCCGTGGACTCATCGTATCGAAAAATAAATAAATTTATCAGGTAAGCATAAATTTTCTTTTCTTTTTTATGACACAATGAGTCCACGGATCATCTTAATTACTAATGGGATTCAATACCCAAGCTAGAGTACACAGATGATACGGGAGGGACAAGACAGGGAACCTAAACGGAAGGCACCACTGCTTGAAGAACCTTTCTCCCAAAAGCGGCCTCAGCCGAGGCAAAAGTGTCAAATTTGTAAAACTTTGAAAAAGTGTGAAGAGAGGACCAAGTTGCAGCCTTGCAAATCTGTTCCACAGAAGCTTCATTTTTGAATGCCCATGAGGAAGCAACAGCCCTCATGGAATGAGCCGTAACTGTCTCGGAAGGCTGCTGTCTAGCAGTCTCATATGCAAAACGTATGATGCTCTTCAGCTAAAAAGAAAGAGAAGTAGCCGTAGCTTTCTGTCCCTTACGTTTCACAAACAAGGTAGAAGACTGACGTAAGTCTTTAGTTGCCTGCAGGTAGAATTTCAGAGCACGGACCACGTCCAAATTATGTAGAAGTCGTTCCTTCTGAGAAGAAGGATTAGGACACAACGAAGGAACAACAAGCTCCTGATTAAATGTTACGATCAGAAACAATCTTAGGAAGAAATCCTAACTTAGTACGTAAAACTACTTTATGCGAATGAAAAAACAGAATTTATGCTTACCTGATAAATTACTTTCTCCAACGGTGTGTCCGGTCCACGGCGTCATCCTTACTTGTAGGATATTCTCTTCCCCAACAGGAAATGGCAAAGAGTCCCAGCAAAGCTGGTCACATGATCCCTCCTAGGCTCTGCCCACCCCAGTCATTCGACCGACGGACAGGATGAAATATATATAGGAGAAACCATATGATACCGTGGTGACTGTAGTTAGAGAAAATAATATATCAGACCTGATTAAAAAACCAGGGCGGGCCGTGGACCGGACACACCGTTGGAGAAAGTAATTTATCAGGTAAGCATAAATTCTGTTTTCTCCAACATTGGTGTGTCCGGTCCACGGCGTCATCCTTACTTGTGGGAACCAATACCAAAGCTTTAGGACACGGATGAAGGGAGGGAGCAAATCAGGTCACCTAAATGGAAGGCACCACGGCTTGCAAAACCTTTCTCCCAAAAATAGCCTCCGAAGAAGCAAAAGTATCAAATTTGTAAAATTTGGCAAAAGTGTGCAGTGAAGACCAAGTCGCTGCCTTACATATCTGGTCAACAGAAGCCTCGTTCTTGAATGCCCATGTGGAAGCCACAGCCCTAGTGGAGTGAGCTGTGATTCTTTCAGGAGGCTGCCGTCCGGCAGTCTCATAAGCCAATCGGATAATGCTTTTAAGCCAAAAGGAAAGAGAGGTAGAAGTCGCTTTTTGACCTCTCCTTTTACCAGAATAAACAACAAACAAGGAAGATGTTTGTCTGAAATCTTTAGTAGCCTCTAAATAGAATTTTAGAGCACGGACTACATCCAAATTGTGTAACAAACGTTCCTTCTTTGAAACTGGATTCGGACACAAAGAAGGTACAACTATCTCCTGGTTAATATTTTTGTTGGAAACAACTTTCGGAAGAAAACCAGGCTTAGTACGCAAAACCACCTTATCTGCATGGAACACCAGATAGGGCGGAGAACACTGCAGAGCAGATAACTCTGAAACTCTTCTAGCAGAAGAAATTGCAACCAAAAACAAAACTTTCCAAGATAATAACTTAATATCTACGGAATGTAAGGGTTCAAACGGAACCCCTTGAAGAACTGAAAGAACTAGATTTAGACTCCAGGGAGGAGTCAAAGGTCTGTAAACAGGCTTGATCCTAACCAGAGCCTGAACAAATGCTTGAACATCTGGCACAGCTGCCAGTCTTTTGTGAAGTAAAACAGATAAAGCAGAGATCTGTCCCTTCAGAGAACTAGTAGATAATCCTTTCTCCAAACCTTCTTGTAGAAAGGATAGAATCTTAGGAATTTTTATCTTGTTCCATGGGAATCCTTTAGATTCACACCAACAGATATATTTTTTCCATATTTTATGGTAAATATTTCTAGTTACAGGCTTTCTAGCCTGAATCAGAGTATCTATTACAGAATCTGAAAACCCACGCTTTGATAAAATCAAGCGTTCAATCTCCAAGCCGTCAGTTGGAGGGAAACCAGATTCGGATGTTCGAATGGACCCTGAACAAGAAGGTCCTGTCTCAAAGGTAGCTTCCATGGTGGAGCCGATGACATATTCACAAGGTCTGCATACCAAGTCCTGCGTGGCCACGCAGGAGCTATCAAGATCACCGATGCCCTCTCCTGATTGATCCTGGCTACCAGCCTGGGGATGAGAGGAAACGGTGGGAATACATAAGCTAGGTTGAAGGTCCAAGGTGCTACTAGTGCATCTACTAGGGTCGCCTTGGGATCCCTGGATCTGGACCCGTAGCAAGGAACCTTGAAGTTCTGACGAGACGCCATCAGATCCATGTCTGGAATGCCCCATAATTGAGTTATTTGGGCAAAGATTTCCAGATGGAGTTCCCACTCCCCCGGATGGAATGTGTGACGACTCAGAAAATCCGCTTCCCAATTTTCCACTCCTGGGATGTGGATCGCAGACAAGTGGCAGGAGTGATCCTCCGCGCATTGAATTATCTTGGTCACTTCTTTCATCGCCAGGGAACTCCTTGTTCTCCCCTGATGATTGATATATGCAACGGTCGTCATGTTGTCTGACTGAAACCTTAAGAATTTGGCCTTTGCTAGTTGAGGCCAAGCTCTGAGAGCATTGAATATCGCTCTCAGTTCCAGAATGTTTATCGGGAGAAGAGACTCTTCCCGAGACCATAGACCCTGAGCTTTCAGGGATTCCCAGACCGCGCCCCAGCCCACTAGGCTGGCGTCGGTCGTGACAATGACCCACTCTGGTCTGCGGAAGCTCATTCCCTGTGACAGATTGTCCAGGGTCAGCCACCAACGGAGTGAATCTCTGGTCTTTTGATCTACTTGAATCGTCGGAGACAAGTCTGTATAATCCCCATTCCACTGTCTGAGCATGCACAGTTGTAATGGTCTTAGATGAATTCGTGCAAAAGGAACTATGTCCATTGTTGCAACCATCAATCCTATTACTTCCATGCACTGCGCTATGGAAGGACGAGGAACAGAATGAAGTACTTGACAAGAGCTTAGAAGTTTTGATTTTCTGACCTCTGTCAGAAAAATCCTCATTTCTAAGGAATCTAATATCGTTCCCAAGAAGGGAACTCTTGTTGACGGGGACAGAGAACTTTTTTCTTTGTTCACCTTCCATCCGTGAGATCTGAGAAAGGCTAGGACGATGTTCGTATGAGCCTTTGCTTTTGACAGGGACGACGCTTGAATCAGGATGTCGTCCAAGTAAGGTACTACTGCAATGCCCCTTGGTCTTAGAACCGCTAGAAGAGACCCTAGTACCTTTGTGAAAATCCTTGGAGCAGTGGCTAATCCGAATGGAAGTGCCACAAACTGGTAATGCTTGTCCAGAAAAGCGAACCTTAGGAACTGATGATGTTCCTTGCGGATAGGAATATGTAGGTACGCATCCTTTAAATCCACGGTAGTCATAAATTGATTTTCCTGGATAGTAGGTAGGATCGTTCGAATAGTTTCCATTTTGAACGATGGTACCCTGAGAAATTTGTTTAGGATCTTTAGATCCAAAATTGGTCTGAATGTTCCCTCTTTTTTGGGAACTATGAACAGATTGGAATAAAAACCCATTCCTTGTTCTCTTATTGGAACTGGATGTATCACTCCCATCTTTAACAGGTCTTCTACACAATGTAAGAATGCCTGTCTCTTTATTTGGTTTGAAGATAATTGAGACCTGTGGAACCTTCCCCTTGGGGGTAGTTCCCTGAATTCCAGGAGATAACCTTGAGAAACTATTTCTAGCGCCCAAGGATCCTGAACATCTCTTGCCCAGGCCTGAGCAAAGAGAGAAAGTCTGCCCCCCACTAGAACCGGTCCCGGATCGGGGGCTATCCCTTCATGCTGTTTTGGTAGCAGTGATAGGCTTCTTGGCCTGCTTACCCTTGCTCCAGCCTTGCATTGGTTTCCAGGCTGGTCTGGGTTGTGAAGTATTACCCTCTTGCTTAGAGGATACAGAATTAGAGACTGGTCCGTTTCTGCGAAAGGGACGAAAATTAGGCTTATTTTTAGCCTTAAAAGACCTATCCTGTGGGAGGGCGTGGCCCTTTCCCCCAGTGATGTCTGAAATAATCTCTTTCAAATCAGGTCCAAATAATGTTTTACCTTTGAAAGGAATGTTAAGCAATTTTGTCTTGGAAGACACATCCGCTGACCAAGACTTTAGCCAAAGCGCTCTGCGCGCCACAATAGCAAACCCTGAATTTTTCGCCGCTAATCTAGCTAATTGCAAAGCGGCATCTAAAACAAAAGAGTTAGCCAATTTAAGTGCTTGAACTCTGTCCATAACCTCCTCATACGAAGATTCTTTACTGAGCGATTTTTCTAATTCCTCGAACCAGAAACACGCTGCCGTAGTGACAGGAACAATGCATGAAATTGGTTGTAGAAGGTTGCTGTACAAAAATCTTTTTAAGCAAACCCTCTAATTTCTTATCCATAGGATCTTTGAAAGCACAACTATCTTCGATAGGAATAGTAGTGCGTTTGTTTAGAGTAGAAACCGCCCCCTCGACCTTGGGGACTGTCTGCCATAAGTCCTTTCTGGGGTCGACTATAGGAAATAATTTATTAAATATAGGGGGGGGAACAAAAGGTATGCCAGGCCTTTCCCACTCTTTATTTACTATGTCCGCCACCCGCTTGGGTATAGGAAAAGCGTCGGGGGGCACCGGAACCTCTAGGAACTTGTCCATCTTACATAATTTCTCTGGAATGACCAAATTGTCACAATCATCCAGAGTAGATAACACCTCCTTAAGCAGTGCGCGGAGATGTTCTAATTTAAATTTAAATGTCACAACATCAGGTTCAGCTTGATGAGAAATTTTTCCTGAATCTGAAATTTCTCCATCAGACAAAACCTCCCTCATGGCCCCTTGAGATTGGTGTGAGGGTATGTCAGAACAGTTATCATCAGCGTCCTCTTGCTCTTCAGTGTTTAAAACAGAGCAATCGTGCTTTCTCTGATAAGTAGGCATTTTGGATAAAAGATTTGCTATGGAGTTATCCATTACAGCCGTTAATTGTTGCATGGTAATAAGTATTGGCGCACTAGATGTACTAGGGGCCTCCTGTGTGGGCATAACTGGTGTAGACACAGTAGGGGATGTAGTATCATGTTTACTCCCTTCACTTGAGGAATCATCTTGGGCAATATCATTATCTGTGGCATTACTGTCCTTACTTTGTTTGGACACTATGGCACAATTATCACATAAATTTAAATGGGGAGACACATTGGCTTTCATACATATAGAACATAGCTTATCTGATGGTACAGACATGTTAAACAGGCTTAAACTAGTCAACAAAGCACAAAAAACGTTTTAAAATAAAACCGTTACTGTCACTTTAAATTTCAAACTGAAAACACTTTATCACTGAATATGTGAAAAAGTATGAAGGAATTGTTCAAAATTCACCAAAATTTCACCACAGTGTCTTAAAGCATTAAAAGTATTGCACACCAAATTTCAGAGCTTTAACCCTTAAATTAACGGAACCGGAGCCGTTTTTACATTTAACCCCTATACAGTCCCAGCTATATGCTTTGCTGAGACCCAACCAAGCCCAGAGGGGAATACGATACCACAAGACGCCTTCTATAAGCTTTTTCAGTGATTCTTAGCTCCTGACACATGCATCTGCATGCCTTGCTCTCCAAAAACAACTGCGCATTATTGGCGCGAAAATGAGGCTCTGTCTATAACTAGAAAAGGCCCCTATTTGAAAAAGGTGTCCAACACAGTGCCTGCCGTTTTCCTAAACGTTTCCCCAAGATTATAACACCAATAATTAGTTAGAATCTGTATAATATGCCTATTAAAGCAATCGTTTTAGCCCAGAAAAATGTCTACCAGTTTTTAAGCCCTTTTTGAAGCCCTTTATTCTTTTATGTTAAACTAAGAAAATGGCTTACCGGTCCCCATGAGGGGAAATGACAGCCTTCCAGCATTACATGGTCTTGTTAGAAATATGGCCAGTCATACCTTAAGCAGAAAAGTCTGCTAACTGTTTCCCCCAACTGAAGTTACTTCATCTCAACAGTCCTGTGTGGAAACAGCAATCGATTTTAGTAACTGTCTGCTAAAATCATCTTCCTCTTACAAACAGAAATCTTCATCCTTTTCTGTTTCAGAGTAAATAGTACATACCAGCACTATTTTAAAATAACAAACACTTGATAGAAGAATAAAACTACATTTAAACACCAAAAAACTCTTAACCATCTCCTTGGAGATGTTGCCTGTACAACGGCAAAGAGAATGACTGGGGTGGGCGGAGCCTAGGAGGGATCATGTGACCAGCTTTGCTGGGACTCTTTGCCATTTCCTGTTGGGGAAGAGAATATCCCACAAGTAAGGATGACGCCGTGGACCGGACACACCAATGTTGGAGAAATAAGATAAGGAGATTCATACTGCAATGCCGAGAGTTCAGACACTCTCCGAGCAGAAGAAATAAAACTTTCCAAGATAACAACTTAATATCTAAGGAATGAATGGGCTCAAACGGAGCCCCTTGAAGAACTTTGAGAACCAAATTAAGACTCCATGGAGGAGTAACTGGCTTGAAGACAGGCCTGATCCTGACCAAGGCCTGACAAAATAATTGTACATCTGGAACATCCGCCAGACGTTTGTGTAACAAAATAGGCAAAGCCGAGATCTGACCCTTTAAGTAACTTGTCGATAATCCCTTCTCCAAACCCTCTTGGAGAAAAGACAAAATTCTAGGAATCCTAACTCTACTCCATGAGTAGCCCTTGGATTCGCACCAATAGAGATATTTACACCAAATCTTATGGTAAATCCTTCTAGTTACAGGCTTTTGAGCCTGAATCATGGTCTCTATGACCGAGTCAGAAAACCCCCGCTTGGATAAAATTAAGCGTTCAATCTCCAAGCAGTCAGCTTCAGAGAAACTAGATTTGGGTGAAGGGCCGCTGAATAAGAAGGTCCTTCCTCAACGGAAGTCTCCAAGGGGGCAGAGATGCCATCTCCACCAGATCTGCATACCAAATCCTGCGAGGCCAAGCCGGAGCTATGAGGATCACTGATGCCCTCTCCTGTTTGATTCGAGCAATGACCCGAGGAAGAAGAGCAAACGGAGGAAATGGGTATCCTAGACTGAAGGTCCAAGGGACCGCCAGAGCACCTATCAGCTCCGCCTAGGGGTCCCTGGACCACGACCCGTATCTCGGAAGCTTGACATTCTGTCGGGATGCCATGAGATCCAATTCCGGCTGACCCCACTTGAGAATCAGGTTGGAGAACGCTTCCGGATGGAGTTCCCACTCCCCCAGATGAAAGGTCTGCCTGCTCAGGAAATCCGCCTCCAAGTTGTCCACGCCTGGGATGTGGATCGCCGATAGGCAACAAGAATGGGCTTCCGCCCACTGGATTGTTTTGGTTACCTCTGTCATCGCTAAGGAACTCCTGATGATTGATGTAAGCCACTGAAGTTATGTTGTCCTACTGAAACCTGATAAACCGGTCCGAGGCTAATTGTGGCCAGGCCAGAAGGGCATTGAAGACGATCTCAGTTCTAGAATGTTTATAGGGAGAACAGACTCTGACCGAGTCCAAACTCAGAGCTTTTAGGGAGCCCCAAACTGCTCCCCACCCTAGAAGCCTGGGGTCTGTTGTCACAATCAACCAGGATGGCCTGCGAAAGCAAGTTCCCTGGGAGAGATGATCCAGAGACAACCACCATTGAAGAGAATCCCTTGTCTCCTGCTCCAGAGTTATTCAAGGAGACAAGTCTGCATAATCTCCGTTCCATTGTCTGAGCATGCTTAACTGCAGAGGTCTGAGGTGGAACCGAGCAAACGGGATGATGTCCATTGCCGCCACCATCAGCCCGATTACCTCCATACACTGAGCCACTGATGGCCGAGGAGTGGACTGAAGGACTAGGCAAGTATCGATAATCTTTGATTTCCTTCTGTCAGAAAAATCTTCATAGACAGGGAATCTATTATGGTTCCTAAGAAAGTTACCCTTGTATTTGTAACTTAGGAACTCTTTTCTAAATTTACCTTCCACCCGTGAGTTCGCAGGAAGGATAACACCATGTCAGTGTGGGATCTTGCTTATTGAAAGGATGGCGCCTGGACTAGGATGTTGTCCAGATAGGGTGCCACTGCAATGCCCCGTGACCGAAGCACCGCCAACAGTTTGTCCAGGAAGGCAAACCTTAAGAAACTTGTGATGATCCCTGTGAATAGGAACATGTAGGTACGCGTCCTTTAAATCCACTGTTGTCATAAATTGACCCTCCTGGATCAAGGGAAGAATGGAACGAATAGTTTCCATCTTGAAGGACGGTACCCTGAGAAATTTGTTTAGACTTTTGAGGTCTAAAATTGGTCTGAAGGTTCCCTCCTTCTTGGGAACCACAAACAGATTGGAATAAAAACCCCGACCCTGTTCCTGTACTGGAACGGGAACAATCACTCCCAGGGCGGAGAGGTCTCCTACGCAGTGTAAGAACGCCTCTCTCTTTGTCTGGTTTGCAGATAATCTTGAAAGCAGAAACCTGCCTCTGGGAGGAAAACCTTTGAACTCTAGTTTGTATCCTTGGGACACTATTTCTATTGCCCAGGGATCCTGAACGTCCCGCACCCAACGAAGAAGGAAAGTCTGCCCCCTACCAGATCCGGTTCCGGATCGGGGGCATGCCCTTCATGCTGTCTTGGATTCAATAGCAGGCTTCTTGGATTGTTTTCCCTTATTCCAAGATTGGGTGGGTCTCCATGCAGGTTTAGATTGTTCCTGCTTAGAGGAGGAAGAGGAAGAAGTTCCCTTGAAATTGCGAAAGGAACGAAAATTACTCTGTCGTCCTTTCGGTTTGTTTCTCTTATCTTGAGGGAGAAGATGACCCTTACCTCCCGTGATATCAGAGATAATTTCCATTAGGCCAGGTCCAAACAAGGTCTTCCCCTTGTAAGGAATAGCCAGAAGTTTAGACTTAGAGGAAACGTCCGCAGACCAAGATTTTAACCATAAGGCTCTGCGAGCTAGAATAGAGAACCCCCGAAATCTTAGCTCCCAGCTTGATAACCTGAAGGGAAGCGTCCGTAATAAAGGCATTAGCTAGTTTAAGAGCCTTTATCTAATCCTGGATCTCATCCAAAGAAGTTTCTGTCCTGAGAGCCTCAGACAGTGCATCAAACCAATACGCCGCCGCACTAGTGACAGTAGCAATGCACACAGCTGGTTGCCATTGCAGGCCCTGGTGTACATATATCTTTTTGAGTAAACCCTCTAACTTGTTGTCAATAGGATCTTTGAAGGCACAACTATCCTCTATGGGTATAGTAGTTCTCTTAGCTAAGGTGGAAACGGCCCCTTCCACCTTAGGTACTGTTTGCCAAGACTCTTTGATAGAGTCGGCTATGGGAAACATCTTCTTAAAAATAGGAGAGGGAGAAAAAAAAGGTATGCCCGGTCTCTCCCACTCCTTAGCAATGATCTCAGAAGCTCATTGTGGGACTGGAAATACGTCTATGTAGGAAGGAACCTCAAAATATCTGTCCAGTTTACTAGACTTCTTAGGGACAACCACTACCGTGGAGTCACTGTCATCCAAAGTAACTAAAACCTCCCTAAGTAACAAACTGAGGTGTTCTAGTTTAAACCTAAGAGATACAACCTCTGTGTCCGTCGGAGGCAATAAACTCTCTGAATCTGAAATTTCCCCTTCAGATGCTACAGCAGTAACATCCTCTTCAGGTCTTTGGGAGAACACCTCCGAAATTGCAACAATTGTGTCAGAAACCTCGCTTACTGAATGTCTGGCTTTCCTCTTACGTTTGCCCTGCAACATTGGAAAAGCAGACAATGCATCAGAAATTGTAGAAGACATGAGAGAAGCTATATCTTAAGGTAACTCCAGCGGGAGCTAGAGCAGAAGTGTAGGGCACTGCTTGTGCGGGCGATAAAATTTGGGACGCTTGGGGAGAAAGCTGCGGCATACCTTGAACCTCATCATTAGACTCTTGGACAGCATCCGCTTTTGAAATGTTTTGCTCAGAAAAAATATTTTCCCTATAAGATAAAGTCCTCTCAATTACATGAGGGACAGAAAGGGATAGGTGGTTCCACATTTGCATCAAAACATAAGGAGCAAGTAGCATCCTGCAAGGCTTCTTGGTCCATGCTGGCCACTAAGAGTAAATTAATAAATAACTAAACTCAAAAATGAATAAAGAACTTTTGTACAGAAAAAAGTTACTGTGCCTTTAAATTTAAACTGGTAACTTTTTTTACCCAGCTATGTCAGATATAAAAATAAATCAATTTAAATACTATCAGACACCTTTACACCTCAGTAACCCTGCTGAGGCGCCTACCTGACCGCTAAACAGAAGTCAATGTCCCCTTCTCTGTGGAGCAGGAACGATCCGGACCTTAGTAACAAGATAACGCTAACGGATAGTACTATAAGCGCTTGCTTTAACTATAAAAACCATGCGGTTCTAGTGCCACGCTATTCTGCCATCTCTGTAACGGAAGACATGTCTCTAATACTGCGCAATCAAAAAAGCGTGCAAACCCGTTGGGACCGACCATCGTGGGCGTTACTGTATGCATCTAATCTCCCGATCGGCCTGTTTGCTAGTTTAAGCCATCGGGAGACATAACCACCTGAGCAAAAAATAAAAAAGCTTTACTCCCAGCCCCAGTGCCTGCAAATATGGCTATCACATTCCTCTCCAGACTTGGAGAGCCTGAAGTCCCAAACATAAAGAGCCCCATCCTTATGAGCCTTATATGTTCTATTGTTTAAATAAATGTGCCCACTTTTCCTCTGAGTTTGACTTGGCCCCAGAATAAAAAAGTAGCACTTACCTTACCTTACCTGACAGCAAGGCAGCTCACATGCTTGAGAGGTCCTATCCCTCACATTGACTTGTGGAGAAATAAAAGTCTGAGTAAATCCACCTCAGGCTATAGACGATAGGCAGCATCAGTATATGTGAGGCTCAGTGAGAATTATATCCCACAAGTTCCCATTGCTCTAAAGCCACCACTTCTCTACTGAAGAGACTGATATGGACTATGGCTACACCCTAGGACAAAGCAGCACAATTCTGTACTACTTTAAAAATAATAAACTCTTGATTGAAGAATCTTATCTAACACCTCACTTTACCACTTCCTAACACTATCATAGGCAAAGAGAATGACTGGGGTGAGAGGGGAGGGAGGGAGGGGAGGAGCTATTTAACAGCTCTGCTGTGGTGCTCTTTGCCGTCTCCTGCTGACCAGGAGGTGAATATCCCATTAGTAATTAAGATGATCCGTGGACTTATCGTGTCATAAAAAAGAAAACCAGACATGAGCATTGCAATGTAATAATTAAGTATGAAGGAACAAATAGATCCCCTGATATGAGCATTTACCATATAAAAAACACAAGCACAGAGAATGTCTATGTGCTGATAAAGAAAACAGTATGGAGAATATCTAAGAGAAATGCGATTAGACTAACTGAACCTAAGTTTAGGCGGTAGCTGCCTATGTCCCCACACGGGCCAAAAATGGCTACAGCAGGTACTGCACAAGAAGCTGGGCTGCCGTTTTAGAACAGTTAACTATAGGATTATGAGATTCAGGGATAATAATATTGTTAAATGTGCCCCCTACTCAGGTTTATGTATACCTTTATTTGAATCTACTAACTGGTTTATACAGTGAACTATGTAAGTTTTTTTTAATGTTGAGGGTTAATAGGCATACCTAGATATGCTTTTCCTTACTTACGGTTGAACCAAGTGAAGCCTGTCTTACCTAATAAGGTCTGTTTAAGATGAGTGTCTATATTGTTATAAGGTTATAATCAGCTTACTTAGATATGATATAAACTATTACTTTTGTTAGGTTACTTTGTAATATATTTAGCTCCCACCACCTACATCCAGTATATAAGGAGTTAACTCACGATTGTCCCCTTTAACTATGTGTAATTACTGAGCCATAGTGCAGCTTGTTTTTAACCAATTAGAGTGTTTTCTTCCCTTTTTAAGGTTGGAACACCTGTTTTAACTTATGTCTATGATTATGGTCTTCTGGACTGAAACCGGTCAGACTTTATACTGGCTCCGTATCAAGGATCCATTTTTCATTACCTCCATGGCTGTTTTTTTAATGTTTTTCTAATAAAGTAATGACTTTTATATAGAGGCGTATGCTGGATTTATTTTTTCTCCTCTTTTTTGTTACTATTTTTTGTGGATCCGCTCTATTTTTAAAGAAATCCTGCCTAACTCCTCTCCATAGCCGTGACATCTCATGCACTTCCACCCTACGATATTGCGTTTTTCATTGGCAGAGAAACCCAGTTCCGGATTTGATTGATTGGATCCCTTTTTCAGTCACATGGTTCCTCGTCACAGATCACACACAGCATGAACAGCGCTTAACAAGGATCTCTGCAACAATAAGACTGTGAATCAACCGGATTAGGATTGAAGGACCGTTGTCCGAGACGCTGTCAGCACATAGTGAGGGTGAGTCAAGTAACTTTCCATAAACTTTATTGACGGACGGCTTGTAGCACTATCCTTGCCTGCCAGTAGTAACTGTAGGTCCTTTATGCTGCTCTCTCTATATATATCCTAACACTATCTGTGAGTGGTGCAGCAGTGTGGGGATAAGTGTAGCAGGCATTAAAAGCTGAAGTTTATCTAGTCTCACCCTCGCTGTGTATGCATTATACAATGTCTGAAAGGGTTCCCCATTCCGGATGTTTAAACATGTAAAGACAACATTGTATCTGCCATAAGTATAGCTTTTTTTTATAGTATGGAGAATAGTCTGCCATTTACATAGAACAAGCTGATTAGCTGGGAGTGTGCTTCTAACTATGAGTATTGTGCAGCTGAAATAACAGACTTGAGTCCTCTGGAGTTAGTGACTGAACTGGTCAGCACCTGCCTCTATAATCTATATTATGGATTAACCCTGGTCATGCTATAAAATCCTTCAGCCAGAGGACTGTCTGAGTAACCAGAAAGGAAGGGCAACCCAAGATGATACAAAGTACCAGACATGCATTTCCCATTGAATAAGCATAGTATAACTTATTCCTAATAACCTTATACATGGGCAGATTTAAAAACACCTATATAAAGTAAATAATATGAGCAGATCTGTAAAACCACCATACAAGATTTTATTGTCTATATTAACGAAAAATGCCCAAGTAGACAATGCTGAGAAGCATGGCAGATCATTGGTTGTCTAACCCTGTTGTCTACATTTAGCCACCAATTAGCAAGCGCTACCCAGGTGCTGAACCTAAAATGGGCCAGCTCCTAAGCTTTCACTTTCTGCTTTCAAATAAAGATACCAAGAGAACGGTAATAGGAGTAAATTAGAAAGTTGCATGCTCTATCCATTCTGACGAGACGCCATCAGATCCAATTCTGGTCTGCCCCATCTGAGAATCAGAGTGGCAAAGACCTCCAGATGGAGTTCCCACTCCCCCGGATGAAACGTCTGTCTGCTTAAAAAGTCCGCTTCCCAGTTGTCCAATCCTGGGATGTATATTGCTGACAGATAACAAGAGTTAGCCTCCGCCCATCAAATTATCTTGGATACTTCTGTCATCGCTAAGGAACTTTAAGATTGGATATCAGAGCACCAAACAACGTAGGCAGGGTCTATGGGCAGATTGTCAAATACCAAAGGTAACAATAGGTTGAAATAATATGATTTAATAAATAAGATAAAAAAGTTGGTACATTTAAAATTACTGTATACAACAATTAGTCATGGATCCATGTTACACTTTAAAATATATATTGAAACAATAGGAACAATTTAAAAATGCTTGTAGAACAATAAATAACAACAAAAAAAATCTAACAAATAATGTCTATCGCTTAAAACTTAAATTCTAATATGTGAATGCTAGGAGCGCTTATGCACACTATTTATAAAAACAATGGGTTACAATGCACAGGTGGATAGATTCCAGGTTGCTTGAAACTGGTGGGTGTGAAATGTAAGTGGCTCCGAATTGGGGTTTTGCCTATGTGTTTATCCAAAATTGTGTAACTCCTAACAGGTGGACAAAAAATGTTACAGGAATGTCTAGAACCTGAATTCAAAATATAAGACCTGAGGTTGTGCCTATGTGTTTATCCAAAAACAGAATTTATGTTTACCTGATAAATTACTTTCTCCAACGGTGTGTCCGGTCCACGGCGTCATCCTTACTTGTGGGATATTCTCTTCCCCAACAGGAAATGGCAAAGAGCCCAGCAAAGCTGGTCACATGATCCCTCCTAGGCTCCGCCTACCCCAGTCATTCGACCGACGTTAAGGAGGAATATTTGCATAGGAGAAACCATATGATACCGTGGTGACTGTAGTTAAAGAAAATAAATTATCAGACCTGATTAAAAAACCAGGGCGGGCCGTGGACCGGACACACCGTTGGAGAAAGTAATTTATCAGGTAAACATAAATTCTGTTTTCTCCAACATAGGTGTGTCCGGTCCACGGCGTCATCCTTACTTGTGGGAACCAATACCAAAGCTTTAGGACACGGATGAAGGGAGGGAGCAAATCAGGTCACCTAAATGGAAGGCACCACGGCTTGCAAAACCTTTCTCCCAAAAATAGCCTCAGAAGAAGCAAAAGTATCAAACTTGTAAAATTTGGTAAAAGTGTGCAGTGAAGACCAAGTCGCTGCCCTACATATCTGATCAACAGAAGCCTCGTTCTTGAAGGCCCATGTGGAAGCCACAGCCCTAGTAGTGTCTTTCAGGAGGCTGCCGTCCGGCAGTCACATAAGCCAATCTGATGATGCTTTTAATCCAAAAAGAGAGAGAGGTAGAAGTTGCTTTTTGACCTCTCCTTTTACCAGAATAAACAACAAACAAGGAAGATGTTTGTCTAAAATCCTTTGTAGCATCTAAATAGAATTTTAGAGCGCGAACAACATCCAAATTGTGCAACAAACGTTCCTTCTTCGAAACTGGTTTCGGACACAAAGAAGGCACGACTATCTCCTGGTTAATGTTTTTGTTAGAAACAACTTTTGGAAGAAAACCAGGTTTAGTACGTAAAACCACCTTATCTGCATGGAACACCAGATAAGGAGGAGAACACTGCAGAGCAGATAATTCTGAAACTCTTCTAGCAGAAGAAATTGCAACCAAAAACAAAACTTTCCAAGATAATAACTTAATATCAACGGAATGTAAGGGTTCAAACGGAACCCCCTGAAGAACTGAAAGAACTAAGTTGAGACTCCAAGGAGGAGTCAAAGGTTTGTAAAAAGGCTTGATTCTAACCAGAGCCTGAACAAAGGCTTGAACATCTGGCACAGCTGCCAGCTTTTTGTGAAGTAACACAGACAAGGCAGAAATCTGTCCCTTCAAGGAACTTGCAGATAATCCTTTCTCCAATCCTTCTTGAAGAAAGGATAGAATCTTAGGAATCTTTACCTTGTCCCAAGGGAATCCTTTAGATTCACACCAACAGATATATTTTTTCCATATTTTGTGGTAAATTTTTCTAGTTACAGGCTGTCTGGCCTGAACAAGAGTATCAATAACAGAATCTGAGAACCCTCGTTTTGATAAGATCAAGCGTTCAATCTCCAAGCAGTCAGCTGGAGTGAGACCAGATTCGGATGTTCGAACGGACCTTGAACAAGAAGGTCTCGTCTCAAAGGTAGCTTCCATGGTGGAGCCGATGACATATTCACCAGATCTGCATACCAAGTCCTGCGTGGCCACGCAGGAGCTATCAAGATCACCGACGCCCTCTCCTGATTGATCCTGGCTACCAGCCTGGGGATGAGAGGAAACGGCGGGAATACATAAGCTAGTTTGAAGGTCCAAGGTGCTACTAGTGCATCTACTAGAGTCGCCTTGGGATCCCTGGATCTGGACCCGTAGCAAGGAACCTTGAAGTTCTGACGAGAGGCCATCAGATCCATGTCTGGAATGCCCCACAATTGAGTAATTTGGGCAAAGATTTCCGGATGGAGTTCCCACTCCCCCGGATGTAATGTCTGACGACTCAGAAAATCCGCTTCCCAATTTTCCACTCCTGGAATGTGGATTGCAGACAGGTGGCAGGAGTGAGTCTCCGCCCATTGAATGATTTTGGTCACTTCTTCCATCGCCAGGGAACTCCTTGTTCCCCCCTGATGGTTGATGTACGCAACAGTCGTCATGTTGTCTGATTGAAACCGTATGAACTTGGCCTTTGCTAGCTGAGGCCAAGCCTTGAGAGCGTTGAATATCGCTCTCAGTTCCAGAATATTTATCGGTAGAAGAGATTCTTCCCGAGACCAAAGACCCTGAGCTTTCAGGGGTCCCCAGACCGCGCCCCAGCCCATCAGACTGGCGTCGGTCGTGACAATGACCCACTCTGGTCTGCGGAAGGTCATCCCTTGTGACAGGTTGTCCAGGGACAGCCACCAACGGAGTGAGTCTCTGGTCCTCTGATTTACTTGTATCTTCGGAGACAAGCCTGTATAGTCCCCATTCCACTGACTGAGCATGCACAGTTGTAATGGTCTTAGATGAATGCGCGCAAAAGGAACTATGTCCATTGCCGCTACCATCAAACCTATTACTTCCATGCACTGCGCTATGGAAGGAAGAGGAACGGAATGAAGTGTTTGACAAGAGTTTAGAAGTTTTGTTTTTCTGGCCTCTGTCAGAAAAATCCTCATTTCTAAGGAGTCTATTATTGTTCCCAAGAAGGGAACCCTTGTCGACGGAGATAGAGAACTCTTTTCCACGTTCACTTTCCATCCGTGAGATCTGAGAAAGGCCAGGACTATGTCCGTGTGAGCCTTTGCTTGAGGAAGGGACGACGCTTGAATCAGAATGTCGTCCAAGTAAGGAACTACTGCAATGCCCCTTGGTCTTAGTACAGCTAGAAGGGACCCTAGTACCTTTGTGAAAATCCTTGGAGCAGTGGCTAATCCGAAAGGAAGCGCCACGAACTGGTAATGCTTGTCCAGGAATGCGAACCTTAGGAACCGATGATGTTCCTTGTGGATAGGAATATGTAGATACGCATCCTTTAAATCCACCGTGGTCATGAATTGACCTTCCTGGATGGAAGGAAGAATTGTTCGAATGGTTTCCATTTTGAACGATGGAACCTTGAGAAACTTGTTTAAGATCTTGAGATCTAAGATTGGTCTGAACGTTCCCTCTTTTTTGGGAACTATGAACAGATTGGAGTAGAACCCAATCCCTTGTTCTCCTAATGGAACAGGATGAATCACTCCCATTTTTAACAGGTCTTCTACACAATGTAAGAATGCCTGTCTCTTTATGTGGTCTGAAGACAATTGAGACCTGTGGAACCTCCCCCTTGGGGGAAGCCCCTTGAATTCCAGAAGATAACCTTGGGAGACTATTTCTAGTGCCCAAGGATCCAGAACATCTCTTGCCCAAGCCTGAGCGAAGAGAGAGAGTCTGCCCCCCACCAGATCCGGTCCCGGATCGGGGGCCAACATTTCATGCTGTCTTGGTAGCAGTGGCAGGTTTCTTGGCCTGCTTTCCCTTGTTCCAGCCTTGCATTGGTCTCCAGGCTGGCTTGGCTTGAGAAGTATTACCCTCTTGCTTAGAGGACGTAGCACTTGGGGCTGGTCCGTTTCTACGAAAGGGACGAAAATTAGGTTTATTTTTGGCCTTGAAAGACCTATCCTGAGGAAGGGCGTGGCCCTTACCCCCAGTGATATCAGAGATAATCTCTTTCAAGTCAGGGCCAAACAGCGTTTTCCCCTTGAAAGGAATGTTAAGTAGTTTGTTCTTGGAAGACGCATCCGCTGACCAAGATTTCAACCAAAGCGCTCTGCGCGCCACAATAGCAAACCCAGAATTTTTCGCCGCTAACCTAGCCAATTGCAAAGTGGCGTCTAGGGTGAAAGAATTAGCCAATTTGAGAGCACGGATTCTGTCCATAATCTCCTCATAAGGAGGAGAATCACTATCGATCGCCTTTACTAGCTCATCGAACCAGAAACACGCGGCTGTAGTGACAGGGACAATGCATGAAATTGGTTGTAGAAGGTAACCTTGCTGAACAAACATCTTTTTAAGCAAACCTTCTAATTTTTTATCCATAGGATCTTTGAAAGCACAACTATCTTCTATGGGTATAGTGGTGCGTTTGTTTAAAGTAGAAACCGCTCCCTCGACCTTGGGGACTGTCTGCCATAAGTCCTTTCTGGGGTCGACCATAGGAAACAATTTTTTAAATATGGGGGGAGGGACGAAAGGTATACCGGGCCTTTCCCATTCTTTATTTACAATGTCCGCCACCCGCTTGGGTATAGGAAAAGCTTCTGGGAGCCCCGGGACCTCTAGGAACTTGTCCATTTTACATAGTTTCTCTGGGATGATCAAATTCTCACAATCATCCAGAGTGGATAATACCTCCTTAAGCAGAGCGCGGAGATGTTCCAACTTAAATTTAAATGTAATCACATCGGGTTCAGCTTGTTGAGAAATTTTCCCTGAATCTGAAATTTCTCCCTCAGACAAAACCTCCCTGGCCCCCTCAGACTGGTGTAGGGGCATTTCAGAACCATTATCATCAGCGTCCTCATGCTCTTCAGTATCTAAAACAGAGCAGTCGCGCTTACGCTGATAAGTGGGCATTTTGGCTAAAATGTTTTTGATAGAATTATCCATTACAGCCGTTAATTGTTGCATAGTAAGGAGTATTGGCGCGCTAGATGTACTAAGGGCCTCCTGAGTGGGCAAGACTGGTGTAGACGAAGGAGGGAATGATGCAGTACCATGCTTACTCCCCTCACTTGAGGAATCATCTTGGGCATCATTTTCAGTGTCACATAAATCACATCTATTTAAATGAGAAGGAACCTTGGCTTCCCCACATTCAGAACACAGTCTATCTGGTAGTTCAGACATGTTAAACAGGCATAAACTTGATAACAAAGTACAAAAAACGTTTTAAAATAAAACCGTTACTGTCACTTTAAATTTTAAACTGAACACACTTTATTACTGCAATTGCGAAAAAGTATGAAGGAATTGTTCAAAATTCACCAAAATTTCACCACAGTGTCTTAAAGCCTTAAAAGTATTGCACACCAAATTTGGAAGCTTTAACCCTTAAAATAACGGAACCGGAGCCGTTTTTATCTTTAACCCCTTTACAGTCCCTGGTATCTGCTTTGCTGAGACCCAACCAAGCCCAAAGGGGAATACGATACCAAATGACGCCTTCAGAAAGTCTTTTCTATGTATCAGAGCTCCTCACACATGCGACTGCATGTCATGCTTCTCAAAAACAAGTGCGCAATACCGGCGCGAAAATGAGGCTCTGCCTATGATTAGGGAAAACCCCTAGAGAATAAGGTGTCTAAAACAGTGCCTGCCGATATTATTTTACAAAAATACCCAGATTAAATGATTCCTCAAGGCTAAATATGTTTATATATGAATCGATTTAGCCCAGAAAATGTCTACAGTCTTAACAAGCCCTTGTGAAGCCCTTATTTACTCTGTAATAAAAATGGCTTACCGGATCCCATAGGGAAAATGACAGCTTCCAGCATTACATCGTCTTGTTAGAATGTGTCATACCACAAGCAGCAAAAGACTGCTCACTGTTCCCCCAACTGAAGTTAATTCCTCTCAACAGTCCTGTGTGGAACAGCCATGGATTTTAGTAACGGTTGCTAAAATCATTTTCCTCTTACAAACAGAAATCTTCATCTCTTTTCTGTTTCAGAGTAAATAGTACATACCAGCACTATTTTAAAATAACAAACTCTTGATTGAATAATAAAAACTACAGTTAAACACTAAAAAACTCTAAGCCATCTCCGTGGAGATGTTGCCTGTACAACGGCAAAGAGAATGACTGGGGTAGGCGGAGCCTAGGAGGGATCATGTGAAGAGAATATCCCACAAGTAAGGATGACGCCGTGGACCGGACACACCTATGTTGGAGAAAAGGGTGTAAATCCTAACAAGTGAAAAAATGTGAGAAAAATATTGCAGGGGTGTCTTAACCTTATTTTCAAAATAAACAATGAATTCAAAATAAAACGATATACAAGTGAATTTTTGACAAATCAACTAATGCAAACATAAAGCATAAATAGAACCAAAAAAAACAACAGCACAACTTTAACGTGTGTTCAAATGTGTTTCTGCTTGCAAACTGTGATGTGAACAAATATCTGTTATAAACACTGAATAGTGGCAAAACTTTGTGATTGGATTAAAATTGAACACAGGCTCTAAATTGATGCCCTAAAATACAAATCTAAAGGGCTCAGAGTGGCTGAGCTAGATATAAGGGACTTGCTCAAAGAGCCTCGAGATGTTAATTAAAAGAGACCATATAACAACAGTGGGTTAAAAAACGGATGATATAATATAAAATGCTTAAAAGTCCAAATAAATATTCAAATTGGATAATAAGAATCTTGCTATAGTCTGTCTCAATATGGATCCCAACTGCTGATTATGTAGAAATCTTCTTGGGCAGTAATTAACAAATAATTCCAACTTGCAATGTTGTCCCTTACCTGCCAAAAAAGGAAAGGCAAACAATAGTGCAGATGGCTTCTTAATGTGATCACAAAATACTCCTTACCAGTCAACCGGTTTCGGTCTCCACTGACCTTTCTCAAGACTGCCCAAGAAGATTTCTATATAATCAGCAGTTGGGATCCATATTGAGACAGACTATAGCAAGATTCTTATTATCCAATTTGAATATTTATTTGGACTTTTAAGCATTTTATGTTATATCATCCGTTTTTTAACCCACTGTTATATGGTCTCTTTTAATTAACATCTCGAGGCTCTTTGAGCAAGTCCCTTATATCTAGCTCAGCAACTCTGAGCCCTTTAGATTTGTATTTTAGGGCATCAATTTAGATCCTGTGTTCAATTTCAATCCAATCACAAAGTTTTGCCACTATTCAGTGTTTATAACAGATATTTGTTCACATCACATCACAGTTTGCAAGCAGAAACACATTTGAACACACGTTAAAGTTGTGCTGTTGTTTTTTTTGGTTCTATTTATGCTTTATGTTTGCATTAGTTGATTTGTCAAAAATTCACTTGTATATCGTTTTATTTTGAATTCATTGTTTATTTTGAAAATAAGGTTCAGACACCCCTGCAATATTTTTCTCACATTTTTTCACTTGTTAGGATTTACACCCTTTTTGGATAAACACATAGGCAAAACCTCAGGTCTTATATTTTGAATTCAGGTTCTAGACATTCCTGTAACATTTTTTGTCCACCTGTTAGGAGTTACACAATTTTGGATAAACACATAGGCAAAACCCCAATTTGGAGCCACTTACATTTCACATCCACCGGTTTCAAGCAACCTGGAATCTATCCACCTGTGCATTGTAACCCATTGTTTTTATAAATAGAGTGTGCATAAGCGCTCCTAGCATTCACATATTAGAATTTAAGTTTTAAGCGATAGACATTATTTGTTAGATTTTTTTTTTTTGTTATTTATTGTTCTACAAGCATTTTTAAATTGTTCCTAGTGTTTCAATATATATTTTAAAGTGTAACATGGATCCATGACTAATTGTTGTATAATTTTAAATGTACCAACTTTTTTATCTTATGTATTAAATCATATTATTTCAACCTATTGTTACCTTTAGTATTTGACTATCTGCCCATAGACCCTGCCTACGTTGTTTGGCGCTCTGATATCCAATCTTAAAATTGAATCCACCCTTGGCAACTAGGTGCCAATTTATTAGAGCTGGAGGTCTGCTGCGTTATATAGTTGGCGCTTAGTTATCACCTTTCCACACATTCAATCGCTAAGGAACTGCTTGTTCCTCGCTGATGATTGATGTAAGCCACAGTCGTGATGTTGTCCGACTGAAAACGGATGAATTTGGCCGAAGCCAACTGAGGCCAAGCCTGAAGCGCATTGAATATTGCTCTCAATTCCAGAATATTGATTGGAAGTAGAGACTCCGACTGAGTCCACACACCATGAGCCTTCAGGGAATTCCAGACTGCACCCCAGCCTAGTAGACTGGCGTCCGTTGTCACTATAACCTATGAGGGTCTGCGGAAGCACCACCAAAGAAGAGAGTCTTGTCTCCTGATCCAGATCTATCTGAGGAGACAAATTTGCCTAATCTCCATTCCACTGCCTGAGCATGCTCAGTTGTAGCGGTCTGAGATGAAAACGAGCAAACGGAATGATTTCCATTGCCACCACCATCAATCCAATTACCTCCATGCACTGAGCCACTGATAGCCGAGGATTGGACTGAAGGGCTCGGCATGTATTCAGAATCTTTAACTTTCTGACCTCCGTCAAGAAAATTTTCATGGATAAGGAGTCTATTAGAGTTCCCAAGAAGGGAACCCTTGTCTGTGGAAGTAATGAAATATTTTCTAGGTTCACCTTCCACCCGTGAGTCCTCAGAAAGGACAGAACCATGTCTGTATGAGATTTTGTCAGATGTTAAGACGATGGTAAGCCTGGATCAGAATATCGTGCAGATAAGGCGCCACTGCAATGCCCCGCGGCGTGAGAACCGCCAAAAGTGACCCTAGAACCTTTGTGAAGATCCTGGGTGCTGTGGCCAACCCGAAGGGAAGAGCCACAAACTGAAAATGTTTGTCCAGGAAGGCAAACCTTAGGAACTGGTGATGATCCTTGTGTATAGGAATATGAAGATATGCATCCTTCAAGTCCATGGTAGTCATATATTGACCCTCCTGGATCAATTGCAGAATTCTTCGAATAGTCTCCATCTTGAAGGATGGGACTCTGAGAAACTTGTTTAGACTTTTTAGATCTAAAACAGGTCGAAACGTGCCCTCTTTTTTGGGGACCACAAAAAGATTTGAGTAAAACCCCTGCCCCTGTTCCAGTATTGGAACGGGACGAATTACTCCCATAGTAGAGAGGTCTTTTACACAACGTTAGAACGCCTCTCTTTTTATCTGGTCTACAGACAATCGTGAAAGAAGAAACCTCCCCCTTGGGAGATAATTTTTGAATTCCAGTTGATACCCTTGCGTCACGATTTCCAGTGTCATGGGGTCCTGAACATCTCTTACCCAAGCCTGGGCAAAGAGAGAAAGTCTGCCCCCTACTAGATCCGGTCCCGGATCGGGGGCCGTCCCTTCATGCTGTCTTGGTAGCAGCAGCAGGCTTCTTGGGTTGTTTACCCTTGTTCCAAGCCTCGTTGGGTCTCCAGACGAACTTGGCCTGAGCAAAAGAAGAGGAAGTAGAGGGGACTCCTGTGAAGTTCCGCAAGGAACGAAAATTATTTTGTTTACCCCTTAGTTTAAATGTTCTATCCTGAGGTAGGAGATGACCCTTACCTCCATAATGTCAGAAATGATTTCTTTCAAGTCAGGCCCGAATAGGGTTTTTCCTTTGAAAGGAATAGCCAAAAGCTTTGACTTAGATGATACATCAGCAGACCAAGATTTTAACCATAACGCTCTACAAGCTAAAATGGCAAATCCGGCATTCTTAGCCGCCAATTTGGCAATCTGAAAGGCAGCATCCGTAATAAAAGAATTAGCCAGCTTAAGAGCCTTAATTCTATCTAAAAATGTCCTCTAAAGGAGTCTCAGTCTTAAGAGACTCTTCTAAGGCGTAAAACCAGAAGGCCACCGCAGTGGTAACTGGTACAATGCAGGCCGTCGTTTGTAATAAATAACTTTTTTAGAAGACCCTCCAATTTCTTATCCATAGGGTCTTTGAAAGCACAACTGTCCTCAATAGGAATAGTTGTACGCTTAGCCAGGGTAGATATAGCTCCCTCCACCTTAGGGACTGTTTGCCAAGAGTCCCGAACAGTGTCAGATATGGGATACATTTTCTTAAAATTAGGAGAAGGTGAGAACGGGATACCCGGTCTTTCCCATTCCCGCGTAATAATTTCCAAGATTCTCTTAGGAACCGGAAAAATATCAGAGTAAGCAGGCACCTCTAAGTATTTGTCCATCTTACACAATTTCTCTGGTGGTACCACAATAGAGTCACAATCATCCAGTCGCTAAAACCTCCCGAAGTAACAGGCGGAGGTGTTCAAGCTTAAATCTAAAAGGACATGACGTCCGAATCCGTATGAGGTAACACACTTCCCGAATCGGACAGTTCCCCCTCAGACAGAAGTTCCCTGACCCCCAATTCAGATCCCTGTGAGGGTACATCGGAAATAGCCAACAAAGCATCAGAGTTCGCAGTATTCACATTGACTTCTGTCCTGCTGCGTTTGCCCTGTAACACTGGCAACTTAGATAAAACCTCTGTAAGGGTAGATGACATAACTGCAGCCATATCCTGCAGAGTAAATGAAGTAGACGCGGTTGAAGAACCCAGCGTCGCTTGGGTGGGCGTTAAAGGTTGTGACGCTTGGGGAGAAAGTAGCGGCATACCCTGATGCTCATCAGACTGAGAATCATCCTTAGGCACACTTTCCTTAAAGAAAATCTGCTCTTTACATTGTAAGGCCCTTTCAGTACACGAGGGACAAAAAGTAAGAGGGGGTTCCACAATGGCATCTAAACACATAGAACAAGTAGTTTCCTCAAGTTCAGACATGTTAAACAGACTAGCAATAGCAATAATAGTCGTTCTTTGCTTGATATATTGAGCTCTGAAGTCAAAACATATACTCAAAAACTTTGAACTAAAAAGCGTACTGCGCCTTTAAATAATAAAAGCGCAACAATTTTGCTGTTATTAGTCAAAACAACATCTGCGGCAATAAAAAATGTCCTTATGTGCCCAAAATAGCTTAACAAGATTGCACCACTTGTTAGGTTATGTTATATATCAAATTATATAAATTTTATCAGTTTTATTAATTTATATCAATTCAGGTCCCAGCACCTCGCCACAGCTCTGGTGCGGCGCCTACCTGCCCCCAGAACACACTGAAGAAACGTTCTCAAGTCTTTCTGTACCCTACGAGTACAAAACTGAGCTAGGCCCCACCGGAGCCTCAGAACCTTGCTGCCAATCCGGAAAACACACACTGCGGCTGAGCCCTCGAAAATAGGCCACGCCCATCGTGGGCGTAACCCTTAGCCTTACCAAGACCCGCATGGGTAGATAAAAAAAGAAAAAACATGTCAGTTCTCCAACTATACTAAAGCCATGTGCCCCTCTTATACACACTCAACGCAATAAAACGCATCTCAGTGAATATTATCTCCTGCCAAGCCAGTTATAACCACATCATAACGACAGCCAGCAACCGCATCTCCCAGCATCAGCCCATACAATAAACTCACTATTAAATAAGTAAAATAAAAAGGGAATTCCAGGTACACAATTTCTCGTACAGTGTATACCGATTACGCCTTCCCCAGTTAGGGAATAATGTCAGCCTGTTCTGATGTATCAAGTCTCCGCAGAAACAAATGACTGAACATACCTCAATGCTGCTTGTAGCAAGACACCGTTCTCCACACTGAAGATGTTTCTTTACACTATCTTCAGCTGCTCTGTGGGAACCAGCATGGATCTTAGATAACGTTTGCTAAGATCATCAACATCAGGGCAGAAAAATAAAATGTCTCCACTACTCTTGGGAAGTCATAGACTGACGATTTCTCCCTGAGAAAAATAGTACTCACTGGCACCATTTTAAAATAAAAAACTTCTTGATTGAAGAATCTAAACTAACACCTCACTTTACCTCTTCCTATTACTAACACAGGCAAAGAGAATGACTGGAGGGGGAGGGAAGGGAGGAGCTATATATACAGCTCTTTGCCACTTCCTGCTAAACAGGAGGCGTAATCCCATAAGGATGAAATCCGTGGACTCGTCATATCTTGTAAAAGAAACTGAGGAATAACTAATAAAGAGATTATCTTTTGAAACAATAACAATTCTGGTGTAGACAGTCCCTTTAAGACTCACACTCGTCATCCGTGTGCAGCTTTTGTTTAAGTTTCTCCATTTTCTTGTCATCACGCAGCAGCGTTTTATCACGTTTCAGTGTCCCTGTCACTTCCTCTTTCTTCTCCTCCATGATGTCGCGTACAAGCGAGTACTCATCGTAATTGGTGATACCTGTGGAGCATGAGAAAGGCTGATTTGTTAGTGTACCCATTGCACTGTAAGGTCAGTCAAATTCCGGCACGTGCACACACACACACACACACACACACGTGAGCACTCATGGTAATTGGTGATACCTGCGGAACATGGGAAAATAAAATTTATGCTTACCTGATAAATTAGTTTCCTTCTTGGCAGTGAGGGTCCACGAAAACATTCATTAACTATGGGAAATACTTCACCTGGCCACCAGCAGGAGGCAAAGACACCCCAAACAGAACACTGAAATATCCCTCCCACTTTGCCTACTTCCCCAGTAATTCAAGCTGGCAAAAGAAAAAGTAGGGAGATAAAAGGGGTACAGAGGTGCCCAGACAGCTGCCACTACACAAAATCAGACCCTTATTGCCAAGAAGAAAACAAAATTTATGCTTACCTGATAAATTTTCTTTGTTCCTGACAGGGAGAGTCCATGAATTCATTACTGTTGGGAACACCTGGCCAACAGGAGGAGGCAAAGACACCCAGCCAAAGCTTTAAGTATCCCTCCCATGCCCCCTAATCCCCCATTAATTCAACCGAGGAAAAAGTAGGAGAAACACTAGGGGTATAGACTGGTGCCGGAAGATAAGGAAAACTGCCGCCAGAAAATAAAAATAATAGGGAGGTTTCTTGGACTCTCCCTGCCAGGAAAGAAAAGATTTATTTCCCAATGGCAGGGAGAGACCACAAATTAATTAATTACAGTTGGGAATTCAATACAAAAGCTAGAGAGGACACAACATGAACAGGGAGGGGAAACAGGGCAGGCGGACCTAAACTGATGGCACCACCACTTGAAGTACTTTTCTCCCAAAGGAAGCCCCCGCAGAGGCAAAAACATCAAACTTGTAAATGTATGTAAGAAGGACCAGGTAGCCGCCTTACAGAACTGTTCCATAGAGGCTTCGTTCTTAAAGGCCCAAGAAGAGGACACTGCACGGGTAGAATGAGCAGTAATCCTCCCATGAGGTTGTTAACAAGCCTCCACATAAGCCAAACGAATGATACTCCTCAGCCAAAAAGAAAGAGTAGTCGCAGTGGCCTGCTGACACTTGCGCTTACCATCATACAAAACAAACAAAGACAAAATCTTAAGTTGCATGAAGGCAGAATTTTAAAGAACGCTCTACATCCAAATTGTTCAACAAACGCTCCTTCTGAGAGGAAGGATTAGGGCAAAAAGAAGGAAATACAATCTTCTTAATTGATATTGCGGGTAGAGACAACTTTAGGAAGAAAACCCAACTTTGTACGCAAAACAGTCTTATCCTCATGGAAAACAAGATAAGGGGGATCACACTGTAAAGCAGATAACTCAAACTCTGCAAGCAGAAGAAATAAACAACAAAAAAAAACAAAATCTTCCCAAGACAAAAGTTTATTGTCAACAAAATGCATTGAGTCAAACGGAGCCTGTTGAAGAACAAGATTAAGGCTCAAAGGAGGAGCAACAGACTTAAACACAGGCCCTGCTTCTAACAAGGGCCTGAACAAATGACTGAACATCAGGTAGAGTAGCTAACTTCTTGTGCAGCAAAACATAAAGAGCCGAAATCTGACCTTTGAGAGAACTAGCTGTCTAAACTTTCTCCAAACCCTCTTGGAGAAACAAAAGAATCCAAGGGACTCTCATCTTGTGCCAAGGGAAACCTTGATTCTCACACCAAGCTGGATATGTACGCCACAACTTGTAATAAATATGATAAGTATGCTAAATCCCCAGATATACCCAGGGACGGGTAGGGTAGAGAACCTAAACTCAGAAAAGAAATCCCCTAAGGTAAACCTATGTAGCCTTAGTCAGGCAGTGCCTTATGCCAGGTGATAGATTAGTTGAGAGATACAAAAAATAAGCATTATCTGGCACACTTGCTTCTGAGTAAAGGTTAATAACAATTAAGCTGTTTGGGTATAAGGGCTGAAAATAAATAAAATGTAACTTATTAAATAAATGGTTTAAAAAAAAAATGGAGAGAGCCATCCAGACACATAACAGACATAAAAACATAAGTCAGATTAGGTATATTACGTTTTTATGTGTGTGTTATGTGTGTGGATGGCTCTGTCCATAATTTTTTAGCCATTTATTTAATGTTATATTTTATTTATTTTCAGCCCTTATACCCAAACCGCTTAATTGTTATTAACCTTTACTCAAATATGACGAAAAATCAGCTTACATGCCTGGATCAGAATATCAATGACCCTGTCAGAAAAAACTCTTTCGGACAGAACTAGGTGTTTAATCGCCACGGAGTAAGCCTCAGCGAATCTAGATTTTGGTAAAGGTACGGACCTTGAAGAAGGTCCATCAGCTGAGGTAACCACCACGGAGGAGAGGATGACATCTTCACTAGGTCTGTGAACCAGGTACTTGAGGCAACGCTGGAGCAATTAGAATCACAAAAGCCTGATCCTGTTTGATGTGGGCGATCACCCAGGGAAGAAGAGGAAACCGATAAATAATGTTGAACTTCCATGAAACCACAAATGCGTCCACCAACACTGCCTGAGGAACCCTCGATCTCGACCCAAATCTGGACAGTCTGGCATTGAGACGAGAGGCCATGAGGTCTATCTCAGGAACCCCCCACCTGAGAGTTATCTCAGAGAACACCTCCTGGTGATGGGACCACTCCCTGGGATGGAAAGTCTGTCTGCTTAGAAAGTCCGCTTCCCAATTGTCCACCCCCGGGATATGAATGGCCAAGATGTGACAATTGTGGGACTCTGCCCACTGAAAGATGCGAGAGACCTCCCTAATATCTAATGAACTCATTGTTCACCCATAATGATTCACAAAAACTAAAGAAGTTATGATGTCCGATTTGAATCTAATAAAGCGGACAGAACGAAGTTGAAGCCACGCCATCAGAGCATTGAATATGGCTCTCAATTCCAAAATGTTGATGGGGAGGGAAGACTCCTCAAGCAACCAGGTTTCCTGCGCTTTCAAGGGACTCTAAACCTCTCCCCAGCCAAGTAGACTCTCGTCCGTAGTCACAATCTCCCAAGATGGTCCCAAAAAGCAAGTGCCTTGAGACAGGTGGTCCTGACAGAGCCACCAGGAGAATCAGTTAAATGACTGTCCAGGACGATCAGTTGGGATAGGTCGGAATGATAGGCATTACATTGCCTGAGCATACATAGTTGTAAGGGTCACAGATGGAAGCAAGCAAAAGGAATGATATCTATTGTAGCCACCATGAGACCCACCACCTCCACGCTTTGGGCCACAAAGGGACAAGTGGTGGACTGTAAAGAGTCAGACGGACATGAGTATGGTTTGACGTTGATCAGTTAGAAAGATTTGCATGGAAGTCTATTTGATAATCGTTCCCAGAAAACACACCCTGGTGTTGACTAGCAAACTTGTCCAAATTTATCTTCCACCTGTAGTCCTGAAAGATACACAGAAGAAACTCTGTGCGAGATCTTGCTAAAATAAAAGATGTTTGAACAAATATATTGTCCAGGTAAGGAGCTGCAGCTATTCCTTGCGTTCTGGTCACCTCTAGAAGAGCTAACACCTTCATAAAGATCCTTGGGGTAGTAGCTAGCCAAAGGGCAGTGATATGCTACATGGACAGATAGCTCAGCATGCTAAGGCACTGTGGCTGAGCTCTGTAGCAACTCAAGGGTTGCAGGTTTGATCCCCGGCGAGGTCCACTCAGCCTTTCATCCTTCCGAGGTTGATAAAATGAGCAGCGCCTTGAGACCCTTACGGGTGATTAGCCGCGCTTTACAAGTACCCAATACATGCATGCATACATACATACATGAACTGGAAATGATTGTCTAGAAAGGCAAAATTAAGGAACTGAAAATTATCCTTGTGGATCGGAACATATAGGTATGCGTCCTTTAGGTCGATAGAGGTCATGAATTAACCCTCCTTTACTAACGGAAGAATAGATCAGATAGTCTCCATCTTGAAGGACAGAACCTTCAGAAACTTAATGAGACACTTTAAGTCAAGGATGGGACTAAAAGTTCCCTCTTTCTTGGGAACCACAAATAGGTTAGAATAAAACCCTTGGCCCCATTGATGCTCCCATGGATGCTAGGTCTTCTACACCATTTAAAAAGGCTGTCCTCTTTCCTGGATTTGAAGAGGGTCTTTTGGGGGGGCAAGATCTGAATCCTATCCTGTACCCCTGGAAGACCACGTCCAAGACTCAGGGGTCTTGAACCTTCCGAAATCTAAGCATCTTGAAAAGAAAATTCTGCCCCCTACACAATCCGATCACTGATCAAGGGGATGTCCCTCATGCAGACTTGTTGTCAGAGGATAGTTCCTTGGACTTCTTGTTCTTGTTTCAAGACTGGTTAGGCTTCCAGGTACTCTTCAGCTGGTCTGACTTGGAAGAGGCCGGAGACCTCTGTCCCTTGTTTGAATGAAAGGGATGGAAATTACCAGACTGGTGAACCTTTAATCTAGATTTCTTATCTTGCGGGAGGAAGGCACTCTTCCCCCCAGTCACCGTGGAGATCCAGGCCTGGACCAAACAGCGTCTTTCCCTTAAAGGCTAAAGAAAGAAGTCTGGACTTGGATACCATATCAGCAGACCATGATTTCAACCCGAGAGCTTTCTGCGAAAGGACCGCGAAACCAGCCGACTTAGCATTAAGACGGATAATTTGCATAATAGCGTCACAAAGGAATTAGCCGTCTTGAGGGCCTTAATCCAATCTTGAATGTCTTCCAACGGAGTCTCGACTAAAAACATCTCCAAAAAAAGAGTCGCAACAAAAGGTGGCTGCTCCGGAAACCGCAGCGATACTCACAGTAGGTTGAAAAAGAAGACCCATCTGATGAAATAATCTCCTTAGGTACCCCTCTATCTTTCTATCCATGGGGTCTCTAAGGAGGTACTATCCTCAAGTGGTATAGTAGTAGGCTTAGCCAGAGTGGAGATAGCTCAATCCACCTTGGGAATGGTACTCCACAATTCCAGATAAGAGTCAGGAACTGGGAACATATTTTTTAAATTAGTGTACGGGGAAAACGGAATGCCCGGTTTCTCCCATTCCTTGGAAATGATGTCCGCCATGCGAGCTAGGACCAGAAAAACCTCAGGAGCTTTAGGTTGAACTTGATAAACCATGTCCAGCTTAGGAATCTTAGGTTCCTCAGATGACTTAGGCTCAGGGACATCCAAAGTCGATAACACCTCTTTAAGTAAGAAAAGAAGTTGTTCCAGTTTAAATCTGAAGTTAATCTCCTCTTGCTCTGCCGTCAGAAGAAGTGCTGAGATAGACTGACCAATGCAGTCTCTAAAGGAGTACTGGTTCCTGCATCTAAGGAAACATGCTTAACACTGCTCTTTCTTTTACCTTAGACGGGCAAGGCATTCAGTGCAGCAGAAACAGCCAACTGTAGCTACGCCGCAAAGTCCACTGTAAATAAGCACCCCCAGATGAAGACTGTGCTGAGACGCAGGGCACTACCTGTGCAAGGGGACTGAGGGAAAAGATATGGCATGTCCTGGACAACAGATTCCTGAGAGGTGGAAGGCTGTCTGAAGGGTTAATTCTTTGAGAAATAGTTGACTTGGACTGTAAAACTGATGACAAGCATACAGAGCAAAACTGTGCAGGGGGACAAACATTGGCCTCTTCACAATACAAATATTTATTAGACAGTAATAATGAAGGAGAGGTTTCCTCCAAATTAAAATCAAAACCTTCCTCTATAGTAAAGTGTGAAATCCCAGACAGTAATGAAAAAACAAAATTTATGCTTACCTGTTAAATTTATTTCCGGATATGGAGAGTCCACAACATCATCAATTACTAGTGGGAATATCACTCCTGGCCAGCAGGAGGAGGAAAAGAGCATCACAGCAAAGCTGTTAAGTGTCACTCCCCTACCCACAATCCCCAGTCATTCGACCAAAGGGAAATGGAAAAAGGAATAACACAAAGGTGTAGAGGTGTCTAAGGTTTAGTCAAAAAATAAAGGTCTTAAATTAAGGGTGGGGTTGTGGACTCTCCATATCCGTAAAGAAACAAATTTATCAGGTAAGCATACATTTTGTTTTCTTTCCTAAGATATGGAGAGTCCACGTCATCAATTACTAGTGGGAACCAATACCCAAGCTAGAGGACACAGAAGACGAGGGAGGGAGAACAAGACAGGCAGACCTAAACAGAAGGCACCACCGCTTGAAGAACCTTTCTCCCAAAAGAAACCTCAGTTGAGGCAAAAGTATAAAATTTGGAAAAAGTATGCAGAGAGGACCAAGTGGCAGTCTTGCAAATCTGATCAACAGAAACTTCATTTTTAAAAGTCCAAGAAGAGGAAACAGCCCTCGTGGAATGAGCTGTAATTATCTCAGGAGGCTGCTGACTAGCAGTCTCATAAGCAAAACGAATTATACTTCTCAACCAGAGGGAAAGAGAAGTAGCAGTAACCTTCTGACCTTTATGTTTCCAGAGAAACAAACAAACAGGGCAGAGGATTGACGAAAAACCTTAGTCGCCGGTAGGAAGAATTTTAGTAAGAAACCCAACTTAGTACGACGAACCGCCTTATCAGCATGAAAGATAAGGTAAGGCGAATCACACAGCAAGCCGAGAGTTCCGAGACTCTCCAAGCAAAAGAGATAGCAATAAGAAACAAAACCTTCCAAGATAACAACTTAATATCTATGGAATGCAATGGCTCAAACTGAGCCTGCTGCAAAACCTTAAAAAACAAGGTTAAGGCTCCAAGGAGGAGCAACAGATAAAAACTTAAATTATGCTAACCAAATAATTTTCTTTTCTTCTGACGGGGAGAGTCTTCTGACAGGTAGAGTCCACAGCTGCATTCATTACTTTTGGGAAATACATAACCTAGCCACCAGAATAAAATAGAAAAATAATTTAAGTTTTTCTTCTAAAATGGGAAGAGTCGACAGCTGCATTCATTACTTTTGGGAAATACAGAACCTAGCCACCAGAATAAAATAGAAAAATAATTTAAGTTTTTCTTCTTAAATGGGAAGAGTCAACAGCTGCATTCATTACTTTTGGGAAAACAATACCCAAGCTATAGAGGACACAATGCAAAAAACGGCGGGTACATAGGCGGCCCATTCAGAGGGCACCACAGCCTGAAATTACCCAAACACCTTACAAAAAAACTGCTTCATCAAAAACAGAAGGAAAAAAATGGAAAGGACCCAGTAATTGCCCATCAGTTAAAACCAGCAAGAACCTTGCTAGAGACTGCTCAGAATCATTAGCCAAGTGCCGCAGGTTCCAAGCCCACACTTAAACCTACCCCCGACCCTAAGGAAGGGGATCTCCAAATACCCCTTGAATGGAAGAGAAGGCAGCCTAAAACAAGAGGTCCAAAAGACCAACTAGGGCAAAAAAAGAATCCCAGCATAAATCCAAGCGCAAACCAAAGTTGCAGCCCCACCAACCGTATAGAGAACAAACTCCAACGACCGAACAGAGAGAAGGGAGGAAGAAGTCCCTACCCTCATCGGTACGGAAATCTAGTGGACTATGTAACGCCCCAACCCTGGAGACCTCGATGGACAAGGAAAACCCCATCCCTCACACAGAGTGCAAACCTGCACTCCTGACAGAACGACAGAGGGATAAAAACTACCCACCTAAAACACACCATAATATCTTATAGTGCTCCAGAGGAAGCCACAGGCGTCACTCTGCAACCGAATACTAGCAGATACAAGTCGCTAACGCTAGCCAAACCAAAGCTAGGAAAACTGCACCAGGACTCCCACAGAGGAAAAAATTCCAAAGAAGTGCAGAGAACAACTCCCTCCCGGGAAACCCAGGGAAGTAAGAGAGCATCCAAAACCAGCAGAAAAGGCTACATGCTGGAAGGAGGAGACACTGCAAAGCCTCCCATCTAAGGAAGGATCACAAGATCTAGGGAAGATACGCGGACAATGATCAACAGAGCAGTCAGATCCCTGACCCCCAACCGAGGCAACGGGCCCAGCCCAAAGCGACTGGCAATGTCCGAAAGACAGGGAATCAAAAATTCCCCATACCACCAAATCCTCAGGAAGGAAAAAGGAGGGGATTTAAAATGAACGGAATTCATGTGTAGATTCAAACTCTGACCATGTACTTGCAAGTCTGGCATGCTAACCCTAAGCTATGACAGAACATAGGATGAGCTTGGGTTACAGATCCCAGGCACAGCTCCCTTTCCAAAAAGAAGGTAACACTCCCAAAAAGGAAGGAGAGACTACACTGAAACAACCGAGACAGTATGACACCAGAAATCCACCCTTCAAGACATCCTGCACGCCAGGCAGGAAGGACCCCAATGAACAGAGTAAGAAAATGTCTTCCGGGGTCCCGAGCGGACACTGTGGTATGCCCAACCCTCCCCAAGGAGAGGAGAAACACAAAACATAGCCGCCCACCTGCCCAGAGACCTGGAGTGAGAGACTTCAGAAAGAAGGCAAAGTCAATACCAAATGTAGAGGAACCATCTGGCTGCTACAGCTGGCCCTGTAGAAACAAAAAGCCTACAAGCACACATAAGGTGCAAACAGCTGCAACAGCTGTTGCTAAGCTAATCATCAGGCTATGTCCCAATCTCTGAGAAGAGAAAGACAAAACCTCCCGGAGGGACAAGCGGATGTTCCAGAACCGGAAGAACTGAACCGCCCAGGACCATCTAAGAGATCCAGACCCAGATGTCAAAGACAAGACCATGTCCAGAAAGACCAGATACCCGGTAACCGGGGCTGGCCACAAGCTAACCCCTGAGGGACCATCGGGTTACCTCATACAGAGAACCTGCACCATAGATGATGCCATCACCGACCCTGAGCCTTCAGAGAACCCCAGAAAGCTCCCCAACCCAGCAGACTGGCATCCATGGTCACAATCACCCAGGAAGGCCCGCGAAAACAGGTTCCCTGGAAGAGACGATCCAGAGACAACCACCAAGGAAGAGAATCTCTTGCAGCCTGACCTAGAACAATCTTCGGAGACAGGTCCGTATAATCCCCGTTGCACTGTCAAAGCATGCATAACTTCAGAGCTCTGAGATGAAACCGGCCAAACGGAATGATGTCCATGACCGAAACCATCAGACCAATAACCTCCATACACACTGGGCCACCGACGGCCGAGGAGATGACTGAAGAGCCATGAATCGAACATTTTTTACTTTCTTACCTCTGTCAAGAAAAACATAATTTCTGTAAGAATTTACCTGATAAATTCATTTCTTTCATATTGGCAAGAGTCCATGAGCTAGTGACGTATGGGATATACAATCCTACCAGGAGGGGCAAAGTTTCCCAAACCTCAAAATGCCTATAAATACACCCCTCACCACACCCACAATTCAGTTTAACGAATAGCCAAGTAGTGGGGTGATAAAGAAAGAAGTAAAAAGCATCAACAAAGGAATTTGGAAATAATTGTGCTTTATACAAAAAAAATCATAACCACCATAAAAAGGGTGGGCCCCATGGACTCTTGCCAATATGAAAGAAATTAATTTATCAGCTAAATTCTTACATAAATTATGTTTTCTTTCATGTAATTGGCAAGAGAGCATGAGCTAGTGACCTATGGGATATCAATACCCAAGATGTGGAACTCCACGCAAGAGTCACTAGAGAGGGAGGGATAAAAATAAACAGCCATATTCCGCTGAAAAAATAATCCACAACTCAAAATATAAGTTTATTCTATAAATGACAAGAAAACAAGATTTATGCTTACCTGATAAATTTCTCTCTCTTGTGGTGTATCCAGTCCACGGGTTCATCCATTACTTGAGGGATATTCTCCTTCCCAACAGGAAGTTGCAAGAGGACACCCACAGCAGAGCTGTCTATATAGCTCCTCCCCTAACCCCCACCTCCAGTCATTCGACCGAAGACAAGTAAGAAAAAGGAGAAACTATAGGGTGCAGTGGTGACTGTAGTTTAGAAAATAAAAACACCTGCCTTAAAGTGACAGGGCGGGCCGTGGACTGGATACACCACAAGAGAAAGAAATTTATCAGGTAAGCATAAACTTTGTTTTTTCTTGTAAGGTGTATCCAGTCCACGGGTTTATCCATTACTTGTGGGATATCAATACCAAAGCTTTAGGACACGGATGAAGGGAGGGACAAGGCAGGAACTTAAACGGAAGGCACCACTGCCTGTAAGACCTTTCTCCCAAAAATAGCCTCCGAGGAAGCAAAAGTATCAAATTTGTAGAATTTAGAAAAAGTATGAAGCGAAGACCAAGTTGCCGCCTTACAAATCTGTTCAACAGAGGCCTCATGTTTAAAAGCCCATGTGGAAGCTACCGCTCTAGTAGAATGAGCTGTAATTCTGTCAGGAGGCTGCTGGCCAGCAGTCTCATAAGCTAAACGGATTATGCTTCTCAGCCAAAAAGAAAGAGAAGTTACCGAAGCCTTTTGGCCTCTCCTCTTTCCAGAGTAGACAACAAACAATGCAGATGTTTGACGAAAATCTTTAGTAGCTTGTAAATAGAACTTTAAAGCACGAACCACGTCAAGATTGTGTAACAGACGTTCCTTCTTTGAAGAAGGATTAGGACACAGTGATGGAACAACAATTTCCTGATTGATATTCCTATTAGATACTACCTTAGGAAGAAACCCCGGTTTGGTACGCAAAACTACCTTATCTGCATGGAAGATCAGATAAGGGGAATCACACTGCAAGGCAGATAACTCTGAAACTCTTCGAGCCGAAGAGATAGCTACTAAATCTATGGAATGCAAGGGTTCAAACGGAACCCCTTGAAGAACTTTAAAAACTAAATTTAAACTCCATGGCGGAGCAACAGGTTTAAACACAGGCCTGATTCTAACCAAAGCCTGACAAAACGCCTGAACGTCTGGAACATCAGCCAGGCGCTTGTGCAAAAGAATAGACAGAGCAGAAATCTGTCCCTTTAAGGAACTAGCCGATAATCCCTTTTCCAATCCTTCTTGGAGAAAAGATAGTATCCTAGGAATCCTGACCTTACTCCACGAGTAACCCTTGGATTCACACCAATGAAGATATTTACACCATATCTTATGATAGATTTTCCTGGTGACAGGCTTTCGAGCCTGAATCAATGTATTAATGACCGACTAGGAGAAACCACGTTTTGATAAAATCAAGCGTTCAATCTCCAAGCAGTCAGATGCAGAGAAACTAGATTTGGATGGACCTTGGAGTAGAAGGTCCTGCCTCAGCGGCAGAGTCCATGGTGGGAAGGATGACATGTCCACCAGATCTGCATACCAAGTCCTGCGTGGCCATGCAGGTGCTATCATAATCACCGAAGCTCTCTCCTGCTTGATCTTGGCAATCAGACGAGGGAGCAGAGGAAATGGTGGAAACACATAAGCCAGGCTGAAGGACCAGGGCACTGCTAGAGCATCTATCAGCATTGCCTGGGGATCCCTTGACCTGGACCCATAACAAGGAAGCTTGGCGCTCTGACGAGACGGTTCTGGTTTGCCCCATAGTTGAATCAGCTGGGCAAATACCTCCGGATGGAGCTCCCACTCCCCCGGATGAAAAGTCTGCCGACTTAGAAAGTCCGCCTCCCAGTTCTCTACTCCTGGGATATGGATAGCAGAGAGATGACAAGAGTGAACTTCTGCCCATAGAATTATCTTGGTAACCTCCATCATTGCCAGGGGACTCCTTGTTCCCCCCTGATGGTTGATATAAGCTACAGTCGTGATATTGTACGACTGAAATCTGATTAATCTGACCGCAGCTAGTTGCGGCCAAGCCTGAAGAGCATTGAATATCGCTCTTAACTCCAGAATATTTATTGGAAAGAGGGCCTCCTCCTGAGACCACGAACCCTGAGCCTTCAGGGAATTCCAGACTGCGCCCCAGCCCAGAAGGCTGGCATCTGTCGTCACTCTAGTCCACTCTGGCCTGCGGAAACTCATTCCCCTGGACAGATGGACCTGAGATAACCACCAGAGAAGAGAATCCCTGGTCTCTTGATCCAGATTTAACAGAGGAGACAAATCTGTGTAGTCCCCATGCCACTGATTGAGCATGCAAAGTTGCAGTGGTCTGAGATGTAGGCGGGCAAACGGAACTATGTCCATAGCTGCTACCATTAGGCCGATCATTTCCATACACTGAGCTACTGACGGCCGAGAAGTGGAATGAAGAGCATGGCAAGAAGTTAGAAGTTTTGATATTCTGACCTCTGTCAGAAAAATTTTCATTTCTACCGAATCTATCAGAGTTCCTAGGAATGAAACTCTTGTGAGAGGAGAGAGTGAACTCTTTTCTCTGTTCACCTTCCACCCGTGAGACCTCAGAAAGGCCAGAACAATGTCCGTATGGGACTTGGCAATTTGAAAAGTCGACGCCTGGATCAGGATGTCGTCTAGATAGGGAGCCACCTCTATGCCCCGCGGCCTTAGAACCGCCAGTAGAGACCCTAGAACCTTCGTAAAGATTCTTGGCGCCGTGGCTAATCCGAAGGGAAGAGCCACAAACTGGTAATGCCTGTCTAGGAAGGCGAACCTGAGGAACGGATGATGATCTCTGTGAATCGGAATGTGGAGATAAGCATCCTTTAAGTCCACGGTAGTCATATATTGACCCTCCTGGATCATAGGGAGGATGGTTCGGATTGTCTCCATCTTGAACGATGGGACCCTGAGAAATTTGTTTAGGATCTTGAGATCCAAGATTGGTCTGAATGTTCCCTCTTTTTTGGGAACAATAAACAGGTTTGAATAGAAGCCCTGCCCCTGTTCCTCCCTTGGAACTGGGTGGATCACTCCCATAACCATTAGGTCTTAAACGCAACGTAAGAATGCCTCTCTCTTTATCTGGTTTGCAGATAGTTGTGAGAGATGAACCCTTGAATTCCAGAAGATATCCCTGGGACACAATCTCTAGTGCCCAGGGATCCTGGACGTCTCTTGCCCAAGCCTGGGCGAAGAGAGAAAGTCTGCCCCCGACTACATCCGGTCCCGGATCGGGGGCTACCCCTTCATGCTGTCTTAGAGGCAGCAGCAGGCTTTTTGGCCTGCTTCCCTTTGTTCCAAGTCTGGTTAGGTCTCCAGACTGGTTTGCACTGGGCGAAATTTCCCTCTTGTTTTGCATTAGAGGAAGCCGAAACTGCGCCACTCTTGAAGTTTTGAAAGCAACGAAAATTATTCTGTTTGGTCCTTAATTTATTGGACCTATCCTGAGGAAGGGCGTGACCTTTTCCTCCAGTAATATCAGAAATGATCTCCTTCAAACACGCCTTCCCTGAATCTGAAATGTCACCCACAGATAGAAGCTCTCCTGCCTCAGCTTCTGAGCATTGTGAGGGTATATCGGACACAGGTATTAAAGCTTCGGAAAGCTCTGTATTAGTTCTGGCGCCAGAGCTGTCTCGCTTTCCTTGTAACCCTGGCAGTTTGGACAATACCTCTGAGAGGGTAGCATTCATAACTGCCGCCATGTCCTGTAAGGTAAAAGAATTAGACGCGCTAGATGTACTTGGCGTCACTTGAGCGGGAGTTATAGGTTCTGACACATGGGGAGAGCTAGATGGCATAATCTCCCTTTTTTCAGTCAGAAAATCCTCTGGAGATAAATCTTTAAGCGCCATAATATGGTCTTTATAGTTTATAGAAATTTCAGTACATTTGGTACACATTCTAAGAGGGGGTTCCACAATGGCTTCCAAACATATTGAACAAGGAGTTTCCTCTATGTCAGACATGTATAACAGACTAGTAATGAGACAAGCAAGCTTGGAAAACACTTTAATAAAGGTGAAACAGCAATTAAACAAAAACGTTACTGTGCCTTTAAGAGAAAAAAAATAGCACTTAAACTGCAAAACAGTGTAAAAATATAGTAAAATTTTTACAGTGTGTGTAAGGGACTAAAGCAACATTGCACCCATTTGCAAATGGATGGTTAACCCCTTAGCCCCCAAACCGGATTTAAAAAACGTCAACCACCGTAAAAAACAGTTGAGCACCTTGCCACAGCTCTGCTGAGGCTCCTACCTGGCCTCAAATACGATTTAGTGAAGGAATAAACCCTTTATAATGGTCCTCAGATGCCAAGGACTCCTCTAGGGAAGCTGGATGTCTCAGTCTGAAGGAAACTGCGCATCTAGAGAGCGAAAATAGGCCCCTCCCACCATGTACTGGATGTCAGAGGGGCCTTAAGAAAATACTCCTAGGAGTATTTGACTAGCCATGTGGAAAACTAGGCCCCAAATAATTTTCCCTCAGAGAAAAAACATCCTATTTATGAAAAACATGTAAACGTTTTGTCACTAAGTAAGATTAACATGAGTATTACCCTGTTTTGTAAGCATGATCCCAGTAGTTGTTAAATCACTGCATCAAGCTTACCTCAAATACACAAGGCTCTGTCAGCAATTTCTAGAACTTATTCATCTCTCTAGAAATAAAAATACTGAACATACCTCAAAGCAGGTAATCTGCAGACCGTTCCCCCAACTGAAGTTTTCCCATACTCCTCAGTTATGTGTGAGAACAGCAATGGACCTTAGTTACAAACCGCTAAGATCATCAGCCTCCAGGTAGAATTCTTCTTCAAATTTCTGCCTGAGAGTAAAACAGTACAACGCCGGTACCGTTTAAAAATAACAAACTCTTGATTGAAGGTAACCACATATCTCTTGATACTTCCTATCTTGTCGAGAGTTGCAAGAGAATGACTGGGGGTGGGGGTTAGGGGATGAGCTATATAGACAGCTCTGCTGTGGGTGTCCTCTAGCAACTTCCTGTTGGGAAGGAGAATATCCCACAAGTAATGGATGAACCCGTGGACTGGATACACTTTACAAGAGAAAAACGTAAAACTTCAGCAGAAGAATCAAACTGCAACAGTTGCCTGAAGAACTTTTCTACCAAAAACTGCTTCTGAAGAAGCAAATGCATCAAAACGGTAGAATTTAGTAAATGTATGTAAAGAAGACCAAGTTGCCGCTCTGCAAATTTGATCAACTGAAGCTTCATTCTTAAAAGCCCACGAAGTGGAGACTGATCTAGTAGAATGAGCTGTAATTCTCTGAGGCGGGGCCTGACCCGACTCAAAATAAGCTTGATGAATCAAAAGATTTAACCAAGAAGCCAAGGAAATAGCAGAAGCCTTCTTACCTTTCCTAGGACCAGAAAATAAAACAAATAGACTGGAAGTCTTCCTGAAATCTTTAGTAGCTTCAACATAATATTTCAAAGCTCTCACAACATCCAAAGAATGTAAGGATCTTTCCAAAGAATTCTTAGCATTAGGACACAAGGAAGGGACAACAATTTCTCTACTAATGATGTTAGAATTCACAACTTTAGGTAAAAATTTAAATGAAGTCCGCAAAACCGCCTTATCCTGATGAAAAATCAAAAAAGGAGATTCACAAGAAAGAGCAGATAGCTCAGAAACTCTTCTAGCAGAAGAGATGTCCAAAAGGAACAACACTTTCCAAGAAAGTAGTTTAATGTCCAAATAATGCATAGGCTCAAATGGAGGAGCCTGTAACGCCCTCTAAACCAAATTAAGACTCCAAGGAGGAGAAATTGATTTAATGACAGGCTTAATACGAACTAAAGCCTGTACAAAACAATGAATATCAGGAAGTTTAGCAATCTTTCTGTGAAATAAAACAGAAAGAGCAGAGATTTGTCCCTTCAAGAAACTTGCAGACAAACCCTTATCCAAACCATCCTGAAGAAACTGTAAAATTCTAGGAATTATAAAAGGATGCCAAGAGAATTTATGAGAAGAATCCCATGAAATGTAAGTCTTCCAAACTCGATAATAAATCTTTCTAGAGACAGATTTACGAGCTTGTAACATAATACTAATCACGGAGTCAGAGAAACCTCTATGACTTAGCACTAAGCGTTCAATTTCCATACCTTCAAATTTAATGATTTGAGATCCTGATGGAAAAACGGACCTTGAGACAGTAGGTCCGGCCTTAATGGAAGTGGCCAAGGTTGGTAACTGGACATTCGAACAAGATCCGCATACCAAAACCTGTGAGGCCATGCTGGAGCCACCAGCAACACAAATGATCGTTCCATGATGATTTTGGAGATCACTCTTGGAAGAAGAACTAGAGGCGGGAAAATATAAGCAGGTTGATAACCCCAAGGAAGTGTCAGCGCATCCACTGCTTCCGCCTGAACATCCCTGGACCTGGACAGGTATCTGGGAAGTTTCTTGTTTAGATGAGAGGCCATCAGATCTATCTCTGGAAGACCCCACATCTGAACAGTCTGAGAAAACACATCTGGATGGAGGGACCACTCCCCCGGCTGAGATAATCCTCCTCCCAATTGTCTACACCTGGGATATGCACCGCAGAGATTAGACAGGGGCTGGATTCCGCCCAAGCAAGTATCCGAGATACTTCCTTCATAGCCTGGGGACTGTGAGTCCCACCCTGATTGACACATGCCACAGTTGTGATATTGTCTGTCTGAAAACAAATGAATGGTTCTCTCTTCAACAGAGGCCAAAACTGAAGAGCTCTGAAATGGAAGAACAACAAATTGGTAATGCTTGTCTAGAAAAGAGAATCTCAGGAACTGATAATGATCTGGATGAATCGGAATATGAAGGTATGCATCCTGCAAGTCTATTGTGGAAATATAATGTCCTTGCTGAACAAAAGGCAGAATAGTCCTTATAGTCACCATCTTGAAAGTTGGTACTCTTACATAACGATTCAAAATTTTCAGATCCAGAACTGGTCTTAATGAATCTTCCTTCTTTGGGACAATGAATAGATTTGAATAAAACCCCAGACCTTGTTCCTGAAAAGGAACTGGCATGATTACCCCTGAAAACTCCAGGTCTGAAACACACTTCAGGAAAGCCTGAGATTTTACTGGATTTGCTGGGATACGCGAGAGAAAAAAAATCTTCTCACAGGAGGTCTTATTCTGAATCCTATTCGATACCCCTGAGAGACAATGCTCTGAATCCATTGATTTTGGACAGAATTTATCCAAACATCCTTGAAAAACCTTAATCTGCCCCGTACCAGCTGAGCTGGAATGAGGGCCGCACCTTCATGCAGACTTAGGAGCTGACTTTGGTTTCTTAAATGTCTTGGATTTATTCCAATTTGAGGAAGGCTTCCAATTGGAAACAGATTCTTTGGGGGGAAGGATTAGATTCTTGCTCCTTATTTTGACGAAAGGAACGAAAACGGTTAGAAGCCTTAGATTTACCCTTAGGTTTTTTATCCTGAGGCAAAAAAAAAAAACTCCCCTTTTCCCCAGTAACAGTTGAAATAATAAAATCCAACTGAGAACCAAATAAATTATTACCTTGGAAAGAAAGAGACAGTAATCTAGACTTAGATGTCATATCAGCATTCCAAGATTTAAGCCACAAAGCTCTTCTAGCTAAAATAGCTAAAGACATGGATCTAACATCAATTTTGATAATACAAGCGAACAATGCTAGATATGTCAGAATCCAATTCTTGTTGCGCTAAAGTCTCCAACCAAACAGTTGATGCAGCCGCAACAACAGCCAAAGAAAATGCAGGCCTGAGAAAATGACCTGAATATAAATAGGCCTTCCTTAGATAAGATTCAAGCTTCCTATCTAAAGGATCTTTAAAAGAAGTACTATCTTCCATAGGAATAGTGGTACGTTTAGCAAGAGTAGAAATAGCCCCATCAACTTTGGGGATCTTTTCCCAAAACTCTATCGAAATTGCTGGTAAAGGATACAATCTTTTAAACCTTGAAGAAGGAATAAAAGAAGTACCCGGCTTATTCCATTCCTTAGAAATCATATCAGAAATAGCATCAGGAATAGGAAAAACCTCTGGAGTAACCACAGGAGATTTAAAAACAGCGTTTAAACGTTTACTAGTCTTAACGTCAAGAGGACTGGCTTCCTCAATATCCAAAGTAATTAACACTTCTTTTAACAAAGAACAAATATACTCCATTTTAAATAAATAAGTAGATTTGCCAGTGTCAATATCTGAGGAAGGATCTTCTGAATCAGATAGATCCTCATCAGAGGAGGATAAATCATTATGTTGTCGGTCATTTGAAATTTCATCAACTTTATGAGAAGTTTTTAAAAGACCTTTTACGTTTATTAGAAGGCGGAAATGCAGACAAAGCCTTCTGAAAAGAATCAGTAACAAATTCTTTAAAAGGTATATTATGTACATTAGAAGTTGAAGGAACTGCAACCGGCAATGTACTATTACTGATGGACACATTATCCGCATGCAAAAGTTCATGACAACTAATACAAATGACATTTGGAGATATAATTTCCACAATCTTACAACAAATGTACTTAGCTTTGGTAGAATCAATGTCAGGCAGCAAAGTTCCAACAGATACTTCTGAGACAGGATCAGATTGAGACATCTTGCAAAATGTAAAAGAAAAAACAACATATAAAGCAACATTATCAATTTTCTTATATGAGAGTTTCAGGAATGGGAAAAAATGCAAATAGCATAGCCCTCTGACATAGAAAAAGGCAAGAGGCAAAAATCAATGAGGTATAAAAATAATGAAAAATGTTGGCGCCAAGTATGACTCACAACGAAACTGAAAATGTTTTGGCGCCAACAACATCCGGAAATGACACACTCGCGTCACTAACGACGGCACCCTGTGTAAACACTCGGCGTCAACTACGACGCTGGAAATGATGAACTTGAGTCAACGGATGTACTTTCGCGCCAAAAAATTCTCGCGCCAAGAATGACACAATAAAGTCTAGCATTTGGCGCACCCGCGAGCCTAATACTGCCCGCAATTTGGCAAGAAAAGTGTAGTCAATTTTGAAAAAAAGACTAAATCCCAGGTAAGAAACAATATTTCTTAATATGTTTATTTTCCCCAAAAATGAAACTGACAGTCTGCACAAAGGAAATACATGAACCTGACTCATGGCAAATATAAGTATAATACATATATTTAGAGCTTTATATAAATGCATAAAGTGCCAACCATAGCTGGGGTGTCTTAAGTAATAAAAAACATACTTACCAAAAAGACACCCATCCACATATAGCAGATAGCCAAACCAGTACTGAAACCGTTATCAGTAGAGGTAATGGTATATGAGAGTATATCGTCGATCTGAAAAGGGAGGTAGGAGATGAATCTCTACGACCGATAACAGAGAACCTATGAAATAGATCTCCCGTGAGGAAAACCTTTGCATTCAATAGGTGATACTCCCTTCACATCCTTCTGACATTCGCTGTACTCTGAGAGGAAACGGGCTTCAAAATGCTTAGAAGCGCATATCAACGTAGAAATCTTAGCACAAACTTAGTCACCACCTCCATAGGAGGCAAAGTTTGTAAAACTGAATTGTGGGTGTGGTGAGGGGTGTATATATAGGCATTTTGAGGTTTGGGAAACTTTGCCCCACCTGGTAGGATTGTATATCCCACACGTCACTAGCTCATGGACTCTTGCCAATTACATGAAAGAAATCTTCATTTCCAGAAAATCTAAAATAGTTTGCATGGATACCACTCTTGTAGCCGGAATCAAGGAACTTTTTACTAAATTCACCTTCCAACCGTGGGAGCACAGAAAAGACAACAACTCCTCGGTGTGGGAGTTTGCTTGTTGAAAAGATAGGAGCCTGAACAAGAATATCGTCCAAGTAAGGAGCTACTGCAACTCCCTGCAGTCTGAGAACTGCCAATAACGCCCCCAGAACCTTTGAAAACACCCTGGGAGCTGTTGCAATACCAAAGAGAAGAGCCACAAACTGAAAATGCTCGTCTAGAAAAGCAAATCTCAGAAACGTGTGATGATCCTTGTGAATGGGAATGTGTAGGTATGCATCCTTCAGATCTACTGTAGTCATGAACTGACCCTCCTGAACCAGAGGTAGAATTGTCCAAATAGTCTCCATCTTGAATGATGGAACCTTGAGAAATGTATTTACCAATTTGAGATCTAAAATGGGTCTGAAAGTTCCCTCTTTTTTGGGAACGATGAACAGATTGGAATAAAACCCTAGTCCCTGCTCCTGAACTGGAACAGGGACGATCACTCCCATATCGGAAAGATCCTGGACAACTTAAAAATGCCTCTTTTTTTTTTTTTTTTTTTTTTTTTTTAACTGATTTACCGATAACCTTGAGAGATTAAACCTGCCCCTGGGAGGAAAAGTCTTGAACTCCAGTTTGTATCCCTGGGATACAATATCTATTACCCAAGGATCTGGAACATCCCTTGCCCAGGCTTGAGCAAACAAAGACAGCCTGCCCCCACATGATCCATAAAAGAATTGGCCAATTTTAAAGCCTTAAATCTATCCTGAATTTCTTCCAGAGAAGTCTCCTGAAGAATAGAATCAGACAATGCATCAAACCAATAGGCAGCCGCACTGGTAAGCGTAGCAATACACACAACAGGTTGCCACCGAAGACACTGGTGAACATAAATCCTCTTAAGTAAAGCCTCCAACTTCTTATCCATGGGATCCTTAAAAGAACAACTATCCTCAATAGGAATAGTGGTCCTCTTAGCTCCCTCAACCTTAGGAACTGTCTGGCAAGATTCTTTAATAGAATCTGCAATAGGAAACATTTTCCTAAAAATAGGAGAAGGAGAAAAAGGAATTCCAAGCTTCTCCCATTCCCGAGAAATAATCTCTAAAACCCTATCCGGTACAGAAAAACTTCCGGCACGGAAGGAACATCAAAAAATGTATTAAGCTTACTAGGCTTCTTGGGAATAACTATGACCATTGAATCAGAATCATCCAAAATAGCCAAAACCTCCCTGAGTAACAAACTGAGTTGTTCCAACTTAAATCTGAAAGAAACCACCTCAGAATCAGTCAAAGGAGAGACACTATCAGAATCTGATATTTCAACCTCAGACGCTACTGAAAAATTGTCTTCCTCAGTCCTTTGAGAAGGAACATTAGATAAAACTGCAACCGCGTCAGAAGTCCTTCTGCTTTTACCCTGTAACAGAGGAAAAGCAGACAAAGCATCAGATATAGCAGAGGGTATGTGAGTAGACAAATCCTGTAAAGAAAAACTGGCCTGAGACGACACGCAGGGCACTGCATGTGAAGGAGTGAGACAGAGGAATTAGGAGAAAGCTGAGCTACAGCTTGAACAGGAGGCTCTTGAATAACATTCTCCTTAGAAAATGAAGGTTCTGAATCAAATAGTCTATCCCTGTAATGCATAGTCCTCTCTATACATGAGGAACAGAAAGGGATAGGAGGCTCCACATTAGCATCTAGGCATAAGTTACAAGTCACAGCTTGCAAGACTTCTTGGTCCATATTAGTCACACACAGAAAAAAATAAATACATTTTTCAAAAACAAATATAAAATGTTACTGTCTCTTTAAATAACGATACTATCAATTTAAAAACAAAAGAACTGAGCTACAAGCACCTCTGCACGCTAACAGCCCCACTGAGATGCTAAATAACCCCCCTACCAGCCAGAGGATATGAAAGCGCAACCAGAAGGCACACTGTGCAGTTAAGATGAACCGGACCTCACACAGACGTTCTTCAAAAAAATTGCAGCACCGGAGAGAACACAGAAAGAAACCGCTCACAGCTGCACAAATTTACAAACACCCAGAGCGAAAACACTATGCCTCATACCAAACTCCGCCCATCGTGGGTGTCATACAACCTCCCGGCCATAACAGAAACTTACACAAAGGCAGAATACAAATAAAACTGCCTAAAGTAACCGAACATCACAAACAAAAGGAAATAAGAGCCCCACGCAATAAAATAAAAACAAACCTGAACACAGTCAGGAAAATTATCCCACAATACTGCATAGGAAAATAAATCCTGAACCCTCAGGAATATTAACCCTCCAAGTGCCAAATTCCTTTAAATAAAAAACAGCACTTACCTCAAAGAATATCCACCCAGCAGCAGGGCAGCTCACAAAGTATGAAAGGGAAAAACTCCTTACATGGACCTGTGGAAGAGACAAAAAGACTGAGCAATCCTCTTAGACTTTACAAGCAAACAGGGGCAGCATAAACTCCTATGGGAGGTGCAGACGGGATTATTTCCCCCAAATTCCCAAAAGCTTAAAGGGACATAATACTCATATGCTAAATCACTTGAAACTGATGCAGTATAACGGTAAAAAGCTATCAGGAAAATATCACCTGAGAATCTTTATGTAAAAAAGGAAGATATTTTACCTCAAAATGTCATCAGCTCAGCAGAGTAAGTTCTGTGCAGCCCAGCTGCTGGTAAAAAAAAAAAAAAAAACGAAGAAATGAACAGCAGCCAATCAGCATCAGCAGTGCTGAGGTCATGAACTCTTTTACTGTAATCTCATGAGATTTCATTGTAAACTTCCCTAATCTGTATAGGGAAATATGAGAGTGCACGAGGCTCATCCCCTTAGCTGTCCCAGAACAGACATACTAAAATGCTTCTTAGAAATCCTTTACAATGGGAGGTGGCTACTAAGGAACTTTTGAGGTAAAATATCTTTCTTTTTTACATAGAGATGTTCAGGTGATATTTTCTAGTCAGCTTTTTACAGCTATGCTGCAGCACTTTCAAGTGTTTAAACATTTGGGTATTATGGCCCTTTAAAAGCCACCAATGCTCTACTGAAGAGACTGAAGTGGACTACGGCTAAACCCCTAAAGAAAAAACAAAGCAAAATTGCTCTGCTTCAAAAAAACTCTTGATTGAAGAATCAGACACCAAACTTTACCCCTTCCTTGTAACTGAAACAAGCAAAAAGAGTTGTGGGTAAGGGGAGTGGTATTTAACAGCTTTGCCTCCTCCTTCTGACCAGGAGTGATATTCCCAATAGTAATGATGATGATCCGTGGACTCACCGTGTCATTAGAAAGAAATTATGATATTTCCTTATGTGAAGGAACTCTAACATATTTAAGATATATTTAAGCGTTTTATGTAACATTAGCATAAAATTACAGTTGTGAGCACATCAGAGCAAAGAAAATGATTTCCATTAGTTCAGAGACAAATTCTTTTCCCTTGGAATCCCAGAAGGAATGGAGATAATTAAAAGACTTTTTCCATCGTTTTATTTACCCATGATTGTAATAAAAAAACATAAGCGCAAGCCCTCTAAAGTTTAAACCCCAACAGACTGTAACTTAACACAAGTGCCGATTGCATAATTACAGTCAAAAGCCTGATTTTGTAACACATGAAAAGAATTCGGCTCGACTTCTCACAACACTACCGTTAATAGAAACGACGCTCTGCTCTCATTGTCGTAGAATGAGACGGAGTCATCCGGACTGCAGTCCAAGATGGCGCTTCTACTCCCAAAAAGAAGGAGGCAGGACCACAAAGACGGCATGGAGATGAAGCGTGCAAACATGGCCACACACAGGCTACAGCCTAAAGTATAGTACAATAATGCAGGGTACATAAATAAAGGCATTGCACCGCTTCCTAAAGAAACTGAATAGAATACCCAACTCAGAAAAATTGCTCCTCATGAAGCAATTAATTTTCTCAGCTATGCAATTCCTTAGAAATGGTGCCCTATGCGCTCTCTTCTCATAAGCTGACCTAGTACAGATTAACAATGGACAGTATTAAAATTAAATTTAGGCCCAGAGGTGGTTAACCCCTTCCTTACTATGAAGGAGATTAACCCCTAGTCTCCAAGACACGACTAAAGTGCCTGCATACTGCCCTAAGTATCCCTCAGGATTTGTCCCACTAATAACAGAGGGTCCTAAATCCCATCAGTGCCAGTACCTGCATATTAGCCGCCCGGCAGTCAGACGACTCACAAAGTATGAGAGGATGCCGCTCCTCACAGAGACCTGTGTGAAAAGAAAGACGGAGTAAACTTACTCAGGCTTTCTATACCAGGGCAGCAACATGTTAGGAAAACATAGCAAAGCCCACTTTACAAGTTCCTAAATGCTTTAAAGCTACCACAGCCCTGATGAAGAGACTAACGTGGAGTACAGCTATACCCAAACTACGATGGAAGATCAGAGCAATCCTGCCCTGACTTCAAAATAAAAAATTCTTGATAGAAGAATCTTAATCAGGACACCAAATTACTTCACCTCCTCCTTGCACTAGAGGCAAAGAGAATGACTGGGGTTTGTGGGAAGGGAAGTGATACTTAAAGGGCCATAATACCCAAATGTTTAAACACTTGAAAGTGATGCAGCATAGCTGTAAAAAGCTGATTAGAAAATATCACCTGAACATCTCTATGTAAAAAAAACAGAATTTATGTTTACCTGATAAATTACTTTCTCCAACGGTGTGTCCGGTCCACGGCGTCATCCTTACTTGTGGGATATTCTCTTCCCCAACAGGAAATGGCAAAGAGCCCAGCAAAGCTGGTCACATGATCCCTCCTAGGCTCCGCCTTCCCCAGTCATTCGACCGACGTAAAGGAGGAATATTTGCATAGGAGAAACCATATGATACCGTGGTGACTGCAGTTAAAGAAAATAAATTATCAGACCTGATTAAAAAACCAGGGCGGGCCGTGGACCGGACACACCGTTGGAGAAAGTAATTTATCAGGTAAACATAAATTCTGTTTTCTCCAACATAGGTGTGTCCGGTCCACGGCGTCATCCTTACTTGTGGGAACCAATACCAAAGCTTTAGGACACGGATGAAGGGAGGGAGCAAATCAGGTCACCTAGATGGAAGGCACCACGGCTTGCAAAACCTTTCTCCCAAAAATAGCCTCAGAAGAAGCAAAAGTATCAAACTTGTAAAATTTAGTAAAAGTGTGCAGTGAAGACCAAGTCGCTGCCTTACATATCTGATCAACAGAAGCCTCGTTCTTGAAGGCCCATGTGGAAGCCACAGCCCTAGTGGAATGAGCTGTGATTCTTTCAGGAGGCTGCCGTCCGGCAGTCTCATAAGCCAATCTGATGATGCTTTTAATCCAAAAAGAGAGAGAGGTAGAAGTTGCTTTTTGACCTCTCCTTTTACCAGAATAAACAACAAACAAGGAAGATGTTTGTCTAAAATCCTTTGTAGCATCTAAATAGAATTTTAGAGCACGAACAACATCCAAATTGTGCAACAAACGTTCCTTCTTTGAAACTGGATTCGGACACAAAGAAGGCACGACTATCTCCTGGTTAATGTTTTTGTTAGAAACAACTTTCGGAAGAAAACCAGGTTTAGTACGTAAAACCACCTTATCTGCATGGAACACCAGATAAGGAGGAGAACACTGCAGAGCAGATAATTCTGAAACTCTTCTAGCAGAAGAAATTGCAACCAAAAACAAAACTTTCCAAGATAATAACTTAATATCAACGGAATGTAAGGGTTCAAACGGAACCCCCTGAAGAACTGAAAGAACTAAATTGAGACTCCAAGGAGGAGTCAAAGGTTTGTAAACAGGCTTGATTCTAACCAGAGCCTGAACAAAGGCTTGAACATCTGGCACAGCTGCCAGCTTTTTGTGAAGTAACACAGACAAGGCAGAAATCTGTCCCTTCAAGGAACTTGCAGATAATCCTTTCTCCAAACCTTCTTGAAGAAAGGATAGAATCTTAGGAATTTTTACCTTGTCCCAAGGGAATCCTTTAGATTCACACCAACAGATATATTTTTTCCATATTTTGTGGTAAATTTTTCTAGTTACAGGCTTTCTGGCCTGAACAAGAGTATCAATGACAGAATCTGAGAACCCTCGCTTTGATAAGATCAAGCGTTCAATCTCCAAGCAGTCAGTTGGAGTGAGACCAGATTCGGATGTTCGAACGGATCTTGAACAAGAAGGTCTCGTCTCAAAGGTAGCTTCCATGGTGGAGCCGATGACATATTCACCAGGTCTGCATACCAAGTCCTGCGTGGCCACGCAGGAGCTATCAAGATCACCGATGCCCTCTCCTGATTGATCCTGGCTACCAGCCTGGGGATGAGAGGAAACGGCGGGAATACATAAGCTAGTTTGAAGGTCCAAGGTGCTACTAGTGCATCTACTAGAGTCGCCTTGGGATCCCTGGATCTGGACCCGTAGCAAGGAACCTTGAAGTTCTGACGAGAGGCCATCAGATCCATGTCTGGAATGCCCCACAATTGAGTAATTTGGGCAAAGATTTCCGGATGGAGTTCCCACTCCCCCGGATGAAATGTCTGACGACTCAGAAAATCCGCTTCCCAATTTTCCACTCCTGGGATGTGGATTGCAGACAAGTGGCAGGAGTGAGTCTCCGCCCATTGAATGATTTTGGTCACTTCTTCCATCGCCAGGGAACTCCTTGTTCCCCCCTGATGGTTGATGTACGCAACAGTCGTCATGTTGTCTGATTGAATCCGTATGAACTTGGCCTTTGCTAGCTGAGGCCAAGCCTTGAGAGCATTGAATATCGCTCTCAGTTCCAGAATATTTATCGGGAGAAGAGATTCTTCCCGAGACCAAAGACCCTGAGCTTTCAGGGGTCCCCAGACCGCGCCCCAGCCCACCAGACTGGCGTCGGTCGTGACAATGACCCACTCTGGTCTGCGGAAGCTCATCCCCTGTGACAGGTTGTCCAGGGACAGCCACCAACGGAGTGAATCTCTGGTCCTCTGATCTACTTGTATCGTCGGAGACAAGTCTGTATAGTCCCCATTCCACTGACTGAGCATGCACAGTTGTAATGGTCTTAGATGAATTCGCGCAAAAGGAACTATGTCCATTGCCGCTACCATCAAACCTATTACTTCCATGCACTGCGCTATGGAAGGAAGAGGAACAGAATGAAGTATTTGACAAGAGTTTAGAAGTTTTGATTTTCTGGCCTCTGTCAGAAAAATCCTCATTTCTAAGGAGTCTATTATTGTTCCCAAGAAGGGAACCCTTGTTGACGGAGATAGAGAACTTTTTTCTACGTTCACTTTCCACCCGTGAGATCTGAGAAAGGCCAGGACAATGTCCGTGTGAGCCTTTGCTTGAGGAAGGGACGACGCTTGAATCAGAATGTCGTCCAAGTAAGGTACTACTGCAATGCCCCTTGGTCTTAACACCGCTAGAAGGGACCCTAGTGCCTTTGTGAAAATCCTTGGAGCAGTGACTAATCCGAACGGAAGTGCCACAAACTGGTAATGCTTGTCCAGGAATGCGAACCTTAGGAACCGATGATGTTCCTTGTGGATAGGAATATGTAGATACGCATCCTTTAAATCCACCGTGGTCATGAATTGACCTTCCTGGATGGAAGGAAGAATTGTTCGAATGGTTTCCATTTTGAACGATGGAACCTTGAGAAACTTGTTTAGGATCTTGAGATCTAAGATTGGTCTGAATGTTCCCTCTTTTTTGGGAACTACGAACAGATTGGAGTAGAACCCCATCCCTTGTTCTCCTAAAGGAACAGGATGAATCACTCCCATTTTTAACAGGTCTTCTACACAATGTAAGAATGCCTGTCTTTTTATGTGGTCTGAAGACAATTGAGACCTGTGGAACCTCCCCCTTGGGGGAAGCCCCTTGAATTCCAGAAGATAACCTTGGGAGACTATTTCTAGTGCCCAAGGATCCAGAACATCTCTTGCCCAAGCCTGAGCGAAGAGAGAGAGTCTGCCCCCCACCAGATCCGGTCCCGGATCGGGGGCCAACATCTCATGCTGTCTTGGTAGCAGTGGCAGGTTTCTTGGCCTGCTTTCCTTTGTTCCAGCCTTGCATTGGTCTCCAGGCTGGCTTGGCTTGAGAAGTATTACCCTCTTGCTTAGAGGACGTAGCACTTGGGGCTGGTCCGTTTCTGCGAAAGGGACGAAAATTAGGTTTATTTTTGGCCTTGAAAGACCTATCCTGAGGAAGGGCGTGGCCCTTGCCCCCAGTGATATCAGAGATAATCTCTTTCAAGTCAGGGCCAAACAGCGTTTTCCCCTTGAAAGGAATGTTAAGCAATTTGTTCTTGGAAGACGCATCCGCTGACCAAGATTTTAACCAAAGCGCTCTGCGCGCCACAATAGCAAAACCAGAATTTTTCGCCGCTAACCTAGCCAATTGCAAAGTGGCGTCTAGGGTGAAAGAATTAGCCAATTTGAGAGCATGAATTCTGTCCATAATCTCCTCATAAGAAGAAGAATTATTATTGAGCGCCTTTTCTAGCTCATCGAACCAGAAACACGCTGCTGTAGTGACAGGAACAATGCATGAAATTGGTTGTAGAAGGTAACCTTGCTGAACAAACATCTTTTTAAGCAAACCTTCTAATTTTTTATCCATAGGATCTTTGAAAGCACAACTATCTTCTATGGGTATAGTGGTGCGTTTGTTTAGAGTAGAAACCGCCCCCTCGACCTTGGGGACTGTCTGCCATAAGTCCTTTCTGGGGTCGACCATAGGAAACAATTTTTTAAATATGGGGGGAGGGACGAAAGGTATACCGGGCCTTTCCCATTCTTTATTTACAATGTCCGCCACCCGCTTGGGTATAGGAAAAGCTTCGGGGGGCCCCGGGACCTCTAGGAACTTGTCCATTTTACATAGTTTCTCTGGAATGACCAAATTCTCACAATCATCCAGAGTGGATAACACCTCCTTAAGCAGAGCGCGGAGATGTTCCAATTTAAATTTAAATGTAATCACATCAGGTTCAGCTTGTTGAGAAATTTTCCCTGAATCTGAAATTTCTCCCTCAGACAAAACCTCCCTGGCCCCCTCAGACTGGTGTAGGGGCCCTTCAGAACCAATATCATCAGCGTCCTCATGCTCTTCAGTATTTTCTAAAACAGAGCAGTCGCGCTTTCGCTGATAAGTGGGCATTTTGGCTAAAATGTTTTTGATAGAATTATCCATTACAGCCGTTAATTGTTGCATAGTAAGGAGTATTGGCGCGCTAGATGTACTAGGGGCCTCCTGTGTGGGCAAGACTGGTGTAGACGAAGGAGGGGATGATGCAGTACCATGCTTACTCCCCTCACTTGAGGAATCATCTTGGGCATCATTTTCTCTAAATTTTGTGTCACATAAATCACATCTATTTAAATGAGAAGGAACCTTGGCTTCCCCACATTCAAAACACAGTCTATCTGGTAGTTCAGACATGTTAAACAGGCAAAAACTTGATAACAAAGTACAAAAAACGTTTTAAAATAAACCGTTACTGTCACTTTAAATTTTAAACTGAACACACTTTATTACTGCAATTGCGAAAAAGTATGAAGGAATTGTTCAAAAATTCACCACAGTGTCTTAAAGCCTTAAAAGTATTGCACACCAAATTTGGAAGCTTTAACCCTTAAAATAACGGAACCGGAGCCGTTTTTATATTTAACCCCTTTACAGTCCCTGGTATCTGCTTTGCTGAGACCCAACCAAGCCCAAAGGGGAATACGATACCAAATGACGCCTTCAGAAAGTCTTTTCTATGTATCAGAGCTCCTCACACATGCATCTGCATGTCATGCTTCTCAAAAACAAGTGCGCAATAGAGGCGCGAAAATGAGACTCTGCCTATGATTAGGGAAAGCCCCTAGAGAATAAGGTGTCCAATACAGTGCCTGCCGGTTATTTTACATAATTCCCAAGATTAAAATAATTCCTCAAGGCTATGGAGTATAAAATATGTTTATATATAAATCGATTTAGCCCAGAAAATGTCTACAGTCTTAAAAAGCCCTTGTGAAGCCCTTTTTTTCTTTCTGTAATAAAAATGGCTTACCGGATCCCATAGGGAAAATGACAGCTTCCAGCATTACATCGTCTTGTTAGAATGTGTCATACCTCAAGCAGCAAAAGTCTGCTCACTGTTCCCCCAACTGAAGTTAATTCCTCTCAACAGTCCTGTGTGGAAACAGCCATCGATTTTAGTAACGGTTGCTAAAATCATTTTCCTCTTACAAACAGAAATCTTCATCTCTTTTCTGTTTCAGAGTAAATAGTACATACCAGCACTATTTTAAAATAACAAACTCTTGATTGAATAATAAAAACTACAGTTAAACACTAAAAAACTCTAAGCCATCTCCGTGGAGATGTTGCCTGTACAACGGCAAAGAGAATGACTGGGGAAGGCGGAGCCTAGGAGGGATCATGTGACCAGCTTTGCTGGGCTCTTTGCCATTTCCTGTTGGGGAAGAGAATATCCCACAAGTAAGGATGACGCCGTGGACCGGACACACCTATGTTGGAGAAACATAATTTATGTAAGAACTTACCTGATAAATTAATTTCTTTCATATTAGCAAGAGTCCATGAGCTAGTGACGTATGGGATATACATTCCTACCAGGAGGGGCAAAGTTTCCCAAACCTTAAAATGCCTATAAATACACCCCTCACCACACCCACAATTCAGTTTAACGAATAGCCAAGAAGTGGGGTGATAAGAAAAAAGTGCGAAAGCATATAAAAACATAATTTATGTAAGAACTTACCTGATAAATTCATTTCTTTCATATTAGCAAGAGTCCATGAGCTAGTGACGTATGGGATATACATTCCTACCAGGAGGGGCAAAGTTTCCCAAACCTCAAAATGCCTATAAATACACCCCTCACCACACCCACAATTCAGTTTAACGAATAGCCAAGAAGTGAGGTGATAAAAAAGTGCGAAAGCATGTAAAATAAGGAATTGGAATAATTGTGCTTTATACAAAAATCATAACCACCACAAAAAAGGGTGGGCCTCATGGACTCTTGCTAATATGAAAGAAATGAATTTATCAGGTAAGTTCTTACATAAATTATGTTTTCTTTCATGTAATTAGCAAGAGTCCATGAGCTAGTGACGTATGGGATAATGATTACCCAAGATGTGGATCTTTCCACGCAAGAGTCACTAGAGAGGGAGGGATAAAATAAAGACAGCCAATTCCTGCTGAAAATAATCCACACCCAAAATAAAGTTTAATGAAAAACATAAGCAGAAGATTCAAATGAAACCGCTGCCTGAAGTACTTTTCTACCAAAAACTGCTTCAGAAGAAGAAAATACATCAAAATGGTAGAATTTAGTAAAAGTATGCAAAGAGGACCAAGTTGCTGCTTTGCAAATCTGATCAATCGAAGCTTCATTCCTAAACGCCCAGGAAGTAGAAACTGACCTAGTAGAATGAGCTGTAATCCTTTGAGGCGGAGTTTTACCCGACTCAACATAGGCAAGATGAATTAAAGATTTCAACCAAGATGCCAAAGAAATGGCAGAAGCTTTCTGGCCTTTTCTAGAAACGGAAAAGATAACAAATAAACTAGAAGTCTTTCGGAAAGACTTAGTAGCTGCAACATAATATTTCAAAGCTCTAACAACATCCAAAGAATGTAACGATTTCTCCTTAGAATTCTTAGGATTAGGACATAATGAAGGAACCACAATTTCTCTACTAATGTTGTTGGAATTCACAACTTTAGGTAAAAATTCAAAAGAAGTTCGCAACACTGCCTTATCCTGATGAAAAATCAGAAAAGGAGACTCACAAGAAAGAGCAGATAATTCAGAAACTCTTCTGGCAGAAGAGATTGCCAAAAGGAACAAAACTTTCCAAGAAAGTAATTTAATGTCCTATGAATGCATAGGTTCAAACGGAGGAGCTTGAAGAGCCCCTAGAACCAAATTCAAACTCCAAGGAGGAGAAATTGACTTAATGACAGGTTTTATACGAACCAAAGCTTGTACAAAACAATGAATATCAGGAAGATTAGCAATCTTTCTGTGAAAAAGAACAGAAAGAGCAGAGATTTGTCCTTTCAAGGAACTTGCGGACAAACCTTTATCTAAACCATCCTGAAGAAACTGTAAAATTCTTGGAATTCTAAAAGAATGCCAAGAAAAATGATGAGAAAGACACCAAGAAATATAAGTCTTCCAGACTCTATAATATATCTCTCTGGATACAGATTTACGAGCCTGTAACATAGTATTAATCACAGAGTCAGAGAAACCTCTTTGACTAAGAATCAAGCGTTCAATCTCCATACCTTTAAATTTAAGGATTTGAGATCCTGATGGAAAAAAGGACCTTGCGACAGAAGGTCTGGTCTTAGCGGAAGAGTCCACGGATGGCAAGAGGCCATCCGGACAAGATCCGCATACCAAAACCTGTGAGGCCATGCCGGAGCTATCAGCAGAACAAACGAGCATTCCTTCAGAATCTTGGAGATTACTCTTGGAAGAAGAACTAGAGGCGGAAAGATATAGGCAGGATGATACTTCCAAGGAAGTGATAATGCATCCACTGCTTCCGCCTGAGGATCCCGGGATCTGGACAGATACCTGGGAAGTTTCTTGTTTAGATGAGACGCCATCAGATCTATTTCTGGAAGCTCCCACATTTGAACAATCTGAAGAAATACCTCTGGGTGAAGAGACCATTCGCCCGGATGCAACGTTTGGCGACTGAGATAATCCGCTTCCCAATTGTATATACCTGGGATATGAACCGCAGAGATTAGACAGGAGCTGGATTCCGCCCAAACCAGAATTCGAGATACTTCTTTCATAGCCAGAGGACTGTGAGTCCCTCCTTGATGATTGATGTATGCCACAGTTGTGACATTGTCTGTCTGAAAACAAATGAACAATTCTCTCTTCAGAAGAGGCCAAGACTGAAGAGCTCTGAAAATTGCACGGAGTTCAAAAATATTGATCGGTAATCTCACCTCCTGAGATTCCCAAACTCCTTGTGCCGTCAGAGATCCCCACACAGCTCCCCAACCTGTGAGACTTGCATCTGTTGAAATTACAGTCCAGGTCGGAAGCACAAAAGAAGACCCCTGAATTAAACGATGGTGATCTGTCCACCACGTTAGAGAGTGTCGTACAATCGGTTTTAAAGATATTAATTGAGATATCTTTGTGTAATCCCTGCACCATTGATTCAGCATACAGAGCTGAAGAGGTCGCATGTGAAAACGAGCAAAGGGGATCGCGTCCGATGCAGCAGTCATAAGACCTAGAATTTCCATGCATAAGGCTACCGAAGGGAATGATTGTGACTGAAGGTTTCGACAAGCTGAAATCAATTTTAGACGTCTCTTGTCTGTCAAAGACAGAGTCATGGACACTGAATCTATCTGGAAACCCAGAAAGGTTACAGTTGTCTGAGGAATCAATGAACTTTTTAGTGAATTGATCCTCCAACCATGATCTTGAAGAAACAACACAAGTCGATTCGTATGAGATTCTGCTAAATGTAAAGACTGAGCAAGTACCAAGATATCGTCCAAATAAGGAAATACCACAATACCCTGTTCTCTGATTACAGACAGAAGGGCACCGAGAACCTTTGTAAAAATTCTTGGAGCTGTAGCTAGGCCAAACGGCAGAGCCACAAACTGGTAATGCTTGTCCAGAAAAGAGAATCTCAGGAACTGATAATGATCTGGATGAATCGGAATATGCAGATATGCATCCTGTAAATCTATTGTGGACATATAATGCCCTTACTGAACAAAAGGCAAGATAGTCCTTACAGTTACCATTTTGAATGTTGGTATCCTTACATAACGATTCAATATTTTTAGATCCAGAACTGGTCTGAAGGAATTCTCCTTCTTTGGTACAATGAAGAGATGTGAATAAAACCCTATCCCCTGTTCCAGAACTGGAACTGGCATAATTACACCAGCCAACTCTAGATCTGAAACACAATTCAGAAATGCTTGAGCTTTCACTGGATTTACTGAGACACGGGAAAGAAAAAATCTCTTTGCAGGAGGTCTCATCTTGAAACCAATTCTGTACCCTTCTGAAACAATGTTCTGAATCCAAACATTGTGAACAGAATTGATCCAAATTTCTTTGAAAAAACGTAACCTGCCCCCTACCAGCTGAGCTGGAATGAGGGCCGCACCTTCATGTGGAATTAGAAGCTGGCTTTGCTTTTCTAGAAGGCTTGGATTTATTCCAGACTGGAGATGGTTTCCAAACTGAAACTGCTCCTGAGGATGAAGGATCAGGCTTTTGTTCTTTGTTGAAACGAAAGGAACGAAAACGATTATTAGCCCTGTTTTTACCCTTAGATTTTTTATCCTGTGGTAAAAAAGTTCCTTTCCCACCAGTAACAGTTGAGATAATAGAATCCAACTGAGAACCAAATAATTTGTTACCCTGGAAAGAAATGGAAAGTAGAGTTGATTTAGAAGCCATATCAGCATTCCAAGTTTTAAGCCATAAAGCTCTTCTAGCTAAAATAGCTAGAGACATAAACCTGACATCAACTCTGATAATATCAAAAATGGCATCACAGATAAAATTATTAGCATGTTGAAGAAGAAGAATAATATTATGAGAATCATGATCTGTTACTTGTTGCGCTAAAGTTTCCAACCAAAAAGTTGAAGCTGCAGCAACATCAGCCAATGATATAGCAGGTCTAAGAAGATTACCTGAACACAGATAAGCTTTTCTTAGAAAGGATTCAATTTTCCTATCTAAAGGATCCTTAAACGAAGTACCATCTGACGTAGGAATAGTAGTACGTTTAGCAAGGGTAGAAATAGCCCCATCAACTCTAGGGATTTTGTCCCAAAATTCTAATCTGTCAGACGGCACAGAAGGAGTAAATGAATTACCCAATTTATCCCATTCTCTGGAAATTACTTCAGAAATAGCACTAGGAACAGGAAAAACTTCTGGAATAACCACAGGAGATTTAAAGACCTTATCTAAACGTTTAGAATTAGTATCAAGAGGACCAGAATCCTCAATTTCTAAAGCAATTAGTACTTCTTTAAGTAAAGAACGAATAAATTCCATTTTAAATAAATATGAAGATTTATCAGCATCAATCTCTGAGACAGAATCCTCTGAACCAGAAGAGTCATCAGAATCAGAATGATGATGTTCATTTAAAAATTCATCTGTATAAAGAGAAGTTTTAAAAGATTTTTTATGTTTACTAGAAGGAGGAATAACAGACATAGCCTTCTTGATGGATTCAGAAACAAAATCTCTTATGTTATCAGGAACATTCTGAACATTAGATGTTGATGGAACTGCAACAGGTAATGGTACATTACTAAAGGAAATATTATCTGCATTAACAAGTTTGTCATGACAATTAATACAAACAACAGCTGGAGGAATAGCTACCAAAAGTTTACAGCAGATACACTTAGCTTTGGTAGTTCCAGCACCAGACAGCGATTTTCCTGAAGTATCTTCTGACTCAGATGCAACATAAGACATCTTGCAATATGTAAGAGAAAAAAACAACATATAAAGCAAAATTGATCAAATTCCTTAAATGACAGTTTCAGGAATGGGAAAAAATGCCAATGAACAAGCTTCTAGCAACCAGAAGCAAAGAAAAAATGAGACTTAAATAATGTGGAGACAAAAGAGACGCCCATATTTTTTAGCGCCAAATAAGACGCCCACATTATTTGGCGCCTAAATGCTTTTTGGCGCCAAAAATGACGCATCCACATCCGGAACGCCGACATCTTTGGCGCAAAAGAACGTCAAAAATGACGCAACTTCCGGCGACACGTATGACGCCAGAAACGGAAAAGATAATAAAATGAAGCATTTTCAGCCCCTGAGAGCCTAACAGCCCACAGGGAAAAAAAGTCAAATTTTTAAGGTAAGAAAAATAATTGATTCAAGTGCATTATCCCAAATAGGAAACTGACTGTCTGAAAATAAGGAATGTTGAACATCCTGAGTCAAGGCAAATAAATGTTTGAATACATATATTTAGAACTTTATAAACAAAGTGCCCAACCATAGCTTAGAGTGTCACAGAAAATAAGACTTACTTACCCCAGGACACTCATCTACATGTTTGTAGAAAGCCAAACCAGTACTGAAACGAAAATCAGCAGAGGTAATGGTATATATATAAGAGTATATCGTCGATCTGAAAAGGGAGGTAAGAGATGAATCTCTACGACCGATAACAGAGAACCTATGAATTAGACCCCGTAGAAGGAGATCACTGCATTCAAAATAGGCAATACTCTCCTCACATCCCTCTGACATTCACTGCAGGCTGAGAGGAAAACCGGGCTCCAACCTGCTGCGGAGCGCATATCAACGTAGAATCTAGCACAAACTTACTTCACCACCTCCATAGGAGGCAAAGTTTGTAAAACTGAATTGTGGGTGTGGTGAGGGGTGTATTTATAGGCATTTTAAGGTTTGGGAAACTTTGCCCCTCCTGGTAGGAATGTATATCCCATACGTCACTAGCTCAGGGACTCTTGCTAATTACATGAAAGAAAGAAAGATATTTTACCTCAAAAGTTCCTCAGTAGCCACCTCCCATTGTAAAGGATTTCTAAGCAGCATATTAGTGTGTCTGTCCTGGGACAGCTTAGGGGATGAGCCTCGTGAACTCTCATATTATTTCACCAATCAGGTAAAGGAAGCTTACTATGAAATCTCATGAGAATTAAGTCAAATCTCACAAGATCACAGTAAAAGAGTTCATGACCTAAGCACTGCTGATGCTGATTGGCTGCTGTTCATTTCTTCATTTTTTTAATTTTTTTTACCTGCAGCTGGGAGCAGCTGAGTATAACTTTTTACACAGAACTTACTCTGCTGAGCTGAGGAGATTGTGAGGTAAAATATCTTCCTTTTTTACATAGAGATGTTCAGGTGATATTTTCCTGTCCGCTTTTTACAGTTATACTGCATCAGTTTCAAGTGATTTAGCATATGAATATTATGTCCCTTTAACAGCTCTGCTGTGGTGCTCTTTGCCTCCTCCTGTTGGCCAGGAATGATATTCCCAACAGTAATTGATGATGATCCGTGGATTCACCGTGCCATTAGAAAGAATTGAGCCACCCTCAAGGCCTCAGCACAAATAGAGGTAATGGAACACTTGGGATAAAAAATAGGGATCCGCCAGAGAACACCGTGGCAGAGTAGATGCGAATGGCGTCAAATTGCCGGCTGTTCCCTCAGACTAATAAGGGCACTAGCCAGGAAGCACTCACCGTGGCTCAGTTCTCCCGTCTGAGCTCCTAAGCTCCAACATGCCTAATCAATATTAAAAGAGCCCTATCTAGGCCCTCAGATAAATTTATATTGTAACAAAACAAACAGTGGGCAGCGGCATCCATATCTCTACATGCAACACAGAACCGCCACCGCTGAAGGGAAACTCCCAGCACATGGAATCTGTGAGTAAAAACTCCATTGTTATCTAATGTGCCCTATCATAATGAATCCCATCTTTCACCCTGGGATAAATAACTGACAGGCCCACCAGATATCAGCCCAGTGACAAGTGGTGTAGAAGTCCCTTAGAAACTCCAAATAAAAGTGTGTCGATAATGGAGGATCCGTTATTGCCCACCCCCACTGGAGGCTACCCAACAAAAGAGTAAGTCCCCTACCCTTAGATTTGTATACCACCCCACGATTAGACAACTATGCCAAAGGAGGGATAAGGGATTTCAGTGGCTTACCGGTCAGAAGTCTTCATTTGCAGCTAAGCATGCTTCTGAAGTGTCCCAGGTCTGACAGCAGCTCTTCATCCTGGCAGGGACCTGTGACACAAGGAAACCAGCGTAACTAACACTGTACATCCCTCTTCATCCTGGCAGGGACCTGTGACACAAGGAAACCAGCGTAACTAACACTGTAAATCCCACTGAGAGGGTATACTGGAATGAGGCATGGGAAGCTTCCAAGCGACATCCAGAGCTAACATTCACTAAAACTCTACTAAGAAAACTTTCTTGAAGGGAAACTACCCATTTAGAGCAATAAAATCCAGAATTCAGTAGAGCATGTCTATCTGCCATCCTCCGGTAGACGAAGGCAAAGAATTACTAGGGAAGTAGGGTAAGTGGGAGGGATATTTCAATGTTCTGTTTAGGGTGTCTGACTCCACCTGGTGGCCAGGATAAGTATTTGCCATAGGTAATGAAGGTTTGCGTGGACCCTCACTTCCATTAAAAGGAAAGGCTGATTTGTTAGTGTAAATAGTATACTGTAACCTCAGTCAGATTCCTACACACACAGAATCTTCACACATGCACGCAGGCACACACACGTGAGTACAAATTGTAATTGGTGATACCTGCGGAGCATGAGAAAGTTTTATTTGTTAGTGTACCCAGTGTACTGTAACTTCAGTCAGATTCCCACACGGGCACACACATTCCCCACACGTGCATGCACACAAAGACGGAGATTCCCCACACGTGCACGCAGGAACACACGCACAAGCAGATATTCACATGTCCACACAGGCACACACGTGCACAAGCAGATACTCACGTGCACTGAAGCGCACACACATACACACACAAGCAGATTCTCACAAGTGCACGTAAGTTTACACACAAGCAGATTCTCACACGTGCACAAGCGGATTCACACACCTGCACATAGGCACACGCACAAGCATATTCTCACACGTGCAGGTAAGCGCACACAAACGCAGATTCTCACAAGTAGTAGTTACTAAATGTCTCACCAATACGTGCACAAATGGTCATCAAAAGATCACTCATAGTTTTTGAGTCATCCACCATGACTGTTTTTACAGTTCCATCCAACATGCGTATCTTAAGTGGGCGCTGTTTCTTCCTGTACTCCAGAGTGTCCTATGTAATAAGACAGGGTATTAGTACTAACAAAAGGAAGCACCATCACAAGGATGGAAGAGTGAAGTGAGACAAGGGATGGATGAGGTGAGTTGTGGTCACAAGGATGGAAGAGTGAAGTGAGACGCAGGTGATGGATGAGGCGAGTTATGGACACAAGGATGGAAGAGTGAAGTGAGACACAGGGGATGGATGAGGTGAGTTATGGTCACAAGGATGGAAGAGTGAAGTGAGACACAGGGGATGGATGAGGTGAGTTATGGTCACAAGGATGGAAGAGTGAAGTGAGACAAGGGATGGATGAGGAGAGTTATGGTCACAAGGATGGAAGAGTGAAGTGAGACGCAGGTGAAGGATGAGGTGAGATGTGGTCACAAGGATGGAAGAGTGAAGTGAGACACAGGGGATGGATGAGGTGAGTTATGGTCACAAGGATGGAAGAGTGAAGTGAGACGCAGGGGATGAGGAGAGTTATGGTCACAAGGATGGAAGAGTGAAGTGAGACGCAGGGGATGGATGAGGTGAGTTATGGTCACAAGGATGGAAGAGTGAAGTGAGACGCAGGGGATGGATGAGGTGAGTTATGGTCACAAGGATGGAAGAGTGAAGTGAGACGCAGGGGATGGATGAGGAGAGTTATGGTCACAAGTATGGAAGAGTGAAGTGAGACGCAGGGGATGGATGAGGCGAGTTGTGGTCACAAGGATGGATGAGGTGAGTTATAGTCACAAGGATGGAAGAGTGAAGTGAGACACAGGGGATGGATGAGGTGAGTTATGGTCACAAGGATCGAAGAGTGAAGTGAGACAAGGGATGGATGAGGAGAGTTATGGTCACAAGGATGGAAGAGTGAAGTGAGACGCAGGGGAAGGATGAGGTGAGTTATGGTCACAAGGATGGAAGAGTGAAGTGAGACGCAGGGGATGGATGAGGCGAGTTGTGGTCACAAGAATGGAAGAGTGAAGTGAGACACAGGGGATGGATGAGGCGAGTTATGGTCACAAGGATGGAAGAGTGAAGTGAGACAAGGGATGGATGAGGTGAGTTATGGTCACAAGGATGGAAGAGTGAAGTGAGACGCAGGGGAAGGATGAGGCGAGTTATGGTCACAAGGATGGAAGAGTGAAGTGAGACAAGGGATGGATGAGGTGAGTTGTGGTCACAAGGATGGAAGAGTGAAGTGAGACGCAGGGGAAGGATGAGGTGAGTTGTGGTCACAAGGATGGAAGAGTGAAGTGAGACGCAGGGGAAGGATGAGGTGAGTTGTGGTCACAAGGATGGAAGAGTGAAGTGAGACGCAGGGGATGGATGAGGTGAGTTATGGTCACAAGGATGGAAGAGTGAAGTGAGACGCAGGGGAAGGATGAGGCGAGTTATGGTCACAAGGATGGAAGAGTGAAGTGAGACACAGGGGATGGATGAGGCGAGTTATGGTCACAAGGATGGAAGAGTGAAGTGAGACGCAGGGGATGGATGAGGCGAGTTATGGTCACAAGGATGGAAGAGTGAAGTGAGACACAGGGGATGGATGAGGCGAGTTATGGTCACAAGGATGGAAGAGTGAAGTGAGACACAGGGGATGGATGAGGTGAGTTGTGGTCACAAGGATGGAAGAGTGAAGTGAGACGCAGGTGATGGATGAGGCGAGTTTTGGTCACAAGGATGGAAGAGTGAAGTGAGACGCAGGGGAAGGATGAGGTGAGTTGTGGTCACAAGGATGGAAGAGTGAAGTGAGACGCAGGGGATGGATGAGGTGAGTTGTGGTCACAAGGATGGAAGAGTGAAGTGAGACGCAGGTGATGGATGAGGCGAGTTTTGGTCACAAGGATGGAAGAGTGAAGTGAGACGCAGGGGATGGATGAGGCGAGTTGTGGTCAGGCATATTGTGACTGGCACAGGTCAATTAGCAGCAGCACTTAAATATACTTATTGTGCATTTATAGAGGTGCTTCAGGCACATAATCATTCAGAATGTGCTGCTGCTATCTTGATTTTTGGATAAATTACTGAGGGCTGTTGCGCAGAGCCATTAGCAGATTTGCACTCTGGTGATGACAGTTATTGTTTGACTGCAATTTGGAATGTGAGTAACTGTAAGAGGGGTGAATGATACAATGTTCCAAAATGAACAGATAGGGAGTGGCCAAATGTGTGACTGAGGTGAAATGGCCAGTAACAAGCTGGGGATAGTGCAGTGTACAGTAGGTGTAACTGAGGTTAAATGGGCGGTAACCAGCTGGGCATAGTGCAGTGTACAGTGAGTAATAAGGTGTGACTGAGGTTAAATGCTCAGTAACCAGCTGGGCATAGTGCAGTGTACAGTGAGTAATAAGGTGTGACTGAGGTTAAATGGTCAGTAACCAGCTGGGGATAGTGCAGTGTACAAAGAGTAATAAGGTGTAACTGAGGTTAAATGGTCAGTAACCAGCTGGGGATAGTGCAGTGTACAAAGAGTAATAAGGTGTAACTGAGGTTAAATGGTCAGTAACAAGCTGGGGATAGTGCAGTGTACAGTGAGTAATAAAGGTCTAACTGAAATTAAATGGTCAGTAACCAGCTGGGATAGTGCAGTGTACAGTAGGTGTAACTGAGGTTAAATGGGCGGTAACCAGCTGGGCATAGTGCAGTGTACAGTGAGTAATAAGGTGTGACTGAGGTTAAATGGTCAGTAACCAGCTGGGCATAGTGCAGTGTACAGTGAGTAATAAGGTGTGACTGAGGTTAAATGGTCAGTAACCAGCTGGGGATAGTGCAGTGTACAAAGAGTAATAAGGTGTAACTGAGGTTAAATGGTCAGTAACCAGCTGGGGATAGTGCAGTGTACAGTGAGTAATAAGGTGTAACTGAGGTTAAATGGTCAGTAACAAGCTGGGGATAGTGCAGTGTACAGTGAGTAATAAAGGTCTAACTGAAATTAAATGGTCAGTAACCAGCTGGGATAGTGCAGTGTACAGTGAGTAATAAAGGTCTAACTGAAATTAAATGGTCAGTAACCAGCTGGGATAGTGCAGTGTACAGTGAGTAATAAGGTGTAACTGAGGTTAAATGGGCGGTAACAAGCTGGGCATAGTGCAGTGTACAGTGAGTAATAAGGTGTGACTGAGGTTAAATGGTCAGTAACAAGCTGGGGATAGTGCAGTGTACAGTGAGTAATAAGGTGTGACTGAGGTTAAATGGTCAGTAACCAGCTGGGGATAGTGCAGTGTACAGTGAGTAATAAGGTGTAACTGAGGTTAAATGGTCAGTAACCAGCTGGGATAGTGCAGTGTACAGTGAGTAATAAAGGTGTAACTGACGTTAAATGGTCAGTAACCAGCTGGGGATAGTGCAGTGTACAGTGAGTAATGAGGTGTAACTGAGGTTAAATGGTCAGTAACCAGCTGGGGATAGTGCAGTGTACAGTGAGTAATAAGGTGTAACTGAGGTTAAATGGTCAGTAACCAGCTGGGGATAGTGCAGTGTACAGTGAGTAATAAGTTGTAACTGAGGTTAAATGGTCAGTAACCAGCTGGGATAGTGCAGTGTACAGTGCAGTGAGTAATAAAGGTCTAACTGAAATTAAATGGGTAGTAACCAGCTGGGGATAGTGCAGTGTACAGTGAGTAATAAAGGTGTAACTGAGGTTAAATGGTCAGTAACCAGCTGGGAATGGTGCAGTGTACAGTGAGTAATAAGATGTAACTGAGGTTAAATGGTCAGTAACCAGCTGGGGATAGTGCAGTGTACAGTGAGTAAAAAGGTGTGACTGAGGTTAAATGGTCAGTAACCAGCTGGGATAGTGCAGTGTACAGTGAGTAATAAAGGTCTAACTGAAATTAAATGGGTAGTAACCAGCTGGGGATAGTGCAGTGTACAGTGAGTAATAAAGGTCTAACTGAAATTAAATGGGTAGTAACCAGCTGGGGATAGTGCAGTGTACAGTGAGTAATAAGGTGTAACTGAGGTTAAATGGTCAGTAACCAGCTGGGATAGTGCAGTGTACAGTGCAGTGAGTAATAAAGGTCTAACTGAAATTAAATGGGTAGTAACCAGCTGGGGATAGTACAGTGTACAGTGAGTAATAAGGTGTAACTGAAGTTAAATGGTCAGTAACCAGCTGGGGATAGTGCAGTGTACAGTGAGTAACAAGGTGTAACTGAGGTTAAATGGTCAGTAACCAGCTGGGGATAGTGCAGTGTACAGTGAGTAATAAGGTGTAACTGAGGTTAAATGGTCAGTAACCAGCTGGGATAGTGCAGTGTACAGTGAGTAATAAGGTGTAACTGAGGTTAAATGGTCAGTAACCAGCTGGGATAGTGCAGTGTACAGTGAGTAATAAGGTGTGACTGAGGTTAAATGGTCAGTAACCAGCTGGGGATAGTGCAGTGTACAGTGAGTAATAAGGTGTAACTGAGGTTAAATGGTCAGTAACCAGCTGGGATAGTGCAGTGTACAGTGCAGTGAGTAATAAAGGTCTAACTGAAATTAAATGGGTAGTAACCAGCTGGGGATAGTGCAGTGTACAGTGAGTAATAAAGGTGTAACTGAGGTTAAATGGTCAGTAACCAGCTGGGAATGGTGCAGTGTACAGTGAGTAATAAGGTGTAACTGAGGTTAAATGGTCAGTAACCAGCTGGGGATAGTGCAGTGTACAGTGAGTAATAAGGTGTAACTGAGGTTAAATGGTCAGTAACCAGCTGGGGATAGTGCAGTGTACAGTGAGTAATAAGGTCTAACTGAAATTAAATGGGTAGTAACCAGCTGGGGATAGTGCAGTGTACAGTGAGTAATAAGGTGTAACTGAGGTTAAATGGTCAGTAACCAGCTGGGATAGTGCAGTGTACAGTGCAGTGAGTAATAAAGGTCTAACTGAAATTAAATGGGTAGTAACCAGCTGGGGATAGTGCAGTGTACAGTGAGTAATAAAGGTGTAACTGAGGTTAAATGGTCAGTAACCAGCTGGGAATGGTGCAGTGTACAGTGAGTAATAAGGTGTAACTGAGGTTAAATGGTCAGTAACCAGCTGGGATAGTGCAGTGTACAGTGCAGTGAGTAATAAAGGTCTAACTGAAATTAAATGGGTAGTAACCAGCTGGGGATAGTGCAGTGTACAGTGAGTAATAAGGTGTAACTGAAGTTAAATGGTCAGTAACCAGCTGGGGATAGTGCAGTGTACAGTGAGTAACAAGGTGTAACTGAGGTTAAATGGTCAGTAACCAGCTGGGGATAGTGCAGTGTACAGTGAGTAATAAGGTGTAACTGAGGTTAAATGGTCAGTAACAAGCTGGGGATAGTGCAGTGTACAGTGAGTAATAAGGTGTGACTGAGGTTAAATGGTCAGTAACCAGCTGGGGATAGTGCAGTGTACAGTGAGTAATAAGGTGTAACTGAGGTTAAATGGTCAGTAACCAGCTGGGATAGTGCAGTGTACAGTGCAGTGAGTAATAAAGGTCTAACTGAAATTAAATGGGTAGTAACCAGCTGGGGATAGTGCAGTGTACAGTGAGTAATAAAGGTGTAACTGAGGTTAAATGGTCAGTAACCAGCTGGGGATAGTGCAGTGTACAGTGAGTAATAAGGTGTGACTGAGGTTAAATGGTCAGTAACCAGCTGGGGATAGTGCAGTGTACAGTGAGTAATAAGGTCTAACTGAAATTAAATGGGTAGTAACCAGCTGGGGATAGTGCAGTGTACAAAGAGTAATAAGGTGTAACTGAGGTTAAATGGTCAGTAACCAGCTGGGGATAGTGCAGTGTACAAAGAGTAATAAGGTGTAACTGAGGTTAAATGGTCAGTAACCAGCTGGGGATAGTGCAGTGTACAGTGAGTAATAAGGTGTAACTGAGGTTAAATGGTCAGTAACCAGCTGGGATAGTGCAGTGTACAGTGCAGTGAGTAATAAAGGTCTAACTGAAATTAAATGGGTAGTAACCAGCTGGGGATAGTGCAGTGTACAGTGAGTAATAAAGGTGTAACTGAGGTTAAATGGTCAGTAACCAGCTGGGAATGGTGCAGTGTACAGTGAGTAATAAGGTGTAACTGAGGTTAAATGGTCAGTAACCAGCTGGGGATAGTGCAGTGTACAGTGAGTAATAAGGTCTAACTGAAATTAAATGGGTAGTAACCAGCTGGGGATAGTGCAGTGTACAGTGAGTAATAAAGGTGTAACTGAGGTTAAATGGTCAGTAACCAGCTGGGAATGGTGCAGTGTACAGTGAGTAATAAGGTGTAACTGAGGTTAAATGGTCAGTAACCAGCTGGGGATAGTGCAGTGTACAGTGAGTAATAAGGTCTAACTGAAATTAAATGGGTAGTAACCAGCTGGGGATAGTGCAGTGTACAGTGAGTAATAAGGTGTAACCGAGGTTAAATGGTCAGTAACCAGCTGGGGATAGTGCAGTGTACAGTGAGTAATAAGGTGTAACTGAGGTTAAATGGTCAGTAACCAGCAAGGGACAGTGCAGTGTACAGTGAGTAATAAGGTGTAACTGAGGTTAAATGGTCAGTAACCAGCTGTGGATAGTGCAGTGTACAGTGAGTAATAAGGTGTAACTGAGGTTAAATGGTCAGTAACCAGCTGGGGATAGTGCAGTGTACAGTGAGTAATAAGGTGTGACTGAGGTTAAATGGTCAGTAACCAGCTGGGGATAGTGCAGTGTACAGTGAGTAATAAGGTGTGACTGAGGTTAAATGGGCGGTAACAAGCTGGGGATAGTGCAGTGTACAGTGAGTAATAAGGTGTGACGGAGGTTAAATGGTGAGTAACCAGCTGGGGATAGTGCAGTGTACAGTGAGTAATAAGGTGTAACTGAGGTTAAATGGGCGGTAACCAGCTGGGATAGTGCAGTGTACAGTGAGTAATAAGGTGTAACTGAGGTTAAATGGTCAGTAACCAGCTGGGGATAGTGCAGTGTACAGTGAGTAATAAGGTGTAACTGAGGTTAAATGGTCAGTAACCAGCTGGGATAGTGCAGTGTACAGTGAGTAATACGGTGAAACTGAGGTTAAATGGTCAGTAACCAGCTGGGATAGTGCAGTGTACAGTGAGTAATAAAGGTGTAACTGACGTTAAATGGTCAGTAACCAGCTGGGGATAGTGCAGTGTACAGTGAGTAATAAGGTGTAACTGAGGTTAAATGGTCAGTAACCAGCTGGGATAGTGCAGTGTACAGTGAGTCATACGGTGAAACTGAGGTTAAATGGTCAGTAACCAGCTGGGATAGTGCAGTGTACAGTGAGTAATAAAGGTGTAACTGAGGTTAAATGGGCAGTAACCAGCTGGGATAGTGCAGTGCACAGTAAGTAATAAGGTGTGACTGAGGTTATATGGTCAGTAACCAGCTGGGGATAGTGCAGTGTACAGAGAGTAATAAGGTGTGACTGAGGTTAAATGGTCAGTAACCAGCTGGGGATAGTGCAGTGTACAGTGAGTAATAAGGTGTAACTGAAGTTAAATGGTCAGTAAGCAGCTGGGGATAGTGCAGTGTACAGTGAGTAATAAGGTGCAACTGAGGTTAAATGGTCAGTAACCAGCTGGGGATAGTGCAGTGTACAGTGAGTAATAAGGTGTAACTGAGGTTAAATGGTCAGTAACCAGCTGGGATAGTGCAGTGTACAGTGAGTAATAAGGTGTAACTGAGGTTAAATGGTCAGTAACCAGCTGGGGATAGTGCAGTGTACAGTGAGTAATAAGGTGTGACTGAGGTTAAATGGTCAGTAACCAGCTGGGGATAGTGCCATGTACAGTGAGTAATAAGGTGTAACTGAGGTTAAATGGGCGGTAACCAGCTGAGGATAGTGCAGTGTACAGTGAGTAATAAGGTGTGACTGAGGTTAAATGGGCGGTAACCAGCTGGGGATAGTGCAGTGTACAGTGAGTAATAAGGTGTGACTGAGGTTAAATGGTCAGTAACCAGCTGGGATAGTGCAGTGTACAGTGAGTAATAAGGTGTAACTGAGGTTAAATGGGCGGTAACCAGCTGGGATAGTGCAGTGTACAGTGAGTAATAAGGTGAGACTGAGGTTAAATGGTCAGTAACCAGCTGGGGATAGTGAAGTGTACAGTGAGTAATAAGTTGTAACTGAGGTTAAATGGTCAGTAACCAGCTGGGGATAGTGCAGTGTACAGTGAGTAATAAGGTGTAACTGAGGTTAAATGGTCAGTAACCAGCTGGAATAGTGCAGTGTACAGTGAGTAATAAGGTGTGACTGAGGTTAAATGGTCAGTAACCAGCTGGGGATAGTGCAGTGTACAGTGAGTAATAAGGTGTAACTGAGGTTAAATGGTCAGTAACCAGCTGGGGATAGTGCAGTCTACAGTGAGTAATAAGGTGTAACTGAGGTTAAATGGGTGGTAACCAGCTGGGATAGTGCAGTGTACAGTGAGTAATAAAGGTGTAACTGAGGTTAAATGGTCAGTAACCAGCTGGGGATAGTGCAGTGTACAGTGAGTAATAAGGTGTGACTGAGGTTAAATTGTCAGTAACCAGATGGGGATAGTGCAGTGTACAGTGAGTAATAAGGTGTAACTGAGGTTAAATGGGCAGTAACCAGCTGGGATAGTGCAGTGCACAGTAAGTAATAAGGTGTGACTGAGGTTAAATGGGCGGTAACCAGCTGGGGATACGGCAGTGTACAGTGAGTAATAAGGTGTGATTGAGGTTAAATGGGCGGTAACAAGCTGGGGATAGTGCAGTGTACAGTGAGTAATAAGGTGTGACTGAGGTTAAATGGTCAGTAACCAGCTGGGATAGTGCAGTGTACAGTGAGTAATAAGGTGTAACTGAGGTTAAATGGTCAGTAACCAGCTGGGGATAGTGCAGTGTACAGTGAGTAATAAGGTGTGACTGAGGTTAAATGGTCAGTAACCAGCTGGGGATAGTGCAGTGTACAGTGAGTAATAAGGTGTAACTGAAGTTAAATGGTCAGTAACCAGCTGGGATAGTGCAGTGTACAGTGAGTAATAAGGTGTAACTGAGGTTAAATGGTCAGTAATCAGCTGGGGATAGTGCCATGTACAGTGAGTAATAAGGTGTAACTGAGGTTAAATTGGCAGTAACCAGCTGGGATAGTGCAGTGCACAGTGAGTAATAAGGTGTAACTGAGGTTAAATGGGCAGTAACCAGCTGGGATAGTGCAGTGCACAGTAAGTAATAAGGTGTAACTGAGGTTAAATGGTCAGTAATCAGCTGGGGATAGTGTAGTGTACAGTGAGTAATAAGGTGTAACTGAAGTTAAATGGTCAGTAACCAGCTGGGATAGTGCAGTGTACACTGAGTAATAAGGTGTGACTGAGGTTAAATGGTCAGTAACCAGCTGGGGATAGTGCAGTGTACAGTGAGTAATAAGGTGTAACTGAGGTTAAATGGGTGGTAACCAGCTGGGGATAGTGCAGTGTACAGTGAGTAATAAGGTGCAACTGAGGTTAAATGGTCAGTAACCAGCTGGGATAGTGCAGTGTACAGTGAGTAATAAGGTGCAACTGAGGTTAAATGGTCAGTAACCAGCTGGGATAGTGCAGTGTACAGTGAGTAATAAGGTGTAACTGAGGTTAAATGGGCGGTAACCAGCTGGGGATAGTGCAGTGTACAGTGAGTAATAAGGTGCAACTGAGGTTAAATGGTCAGTAACCAGCTGGGATAGTGCAGTGTACAGTGAGTAATAAGGTGTAACTGAGGTTAAATGGGCGGTAACCAGCTGGGGATAGTGCAGTGTACAGTGTGTAATAAGGTACAATGGACAGGGAAATGGTGGGTATGGTAGCCAGAGGTGGCACGGGAGACAAATGGCTGGCAAATGGATGGAATGAGGTAGACAATGGGCTGGACGGTACAATGGACAGTAAGCAGATGAAGGTGGTGGCAATGGTAGCCAGAGGTGGCACAGGAGATTAATTGATGGTATGAGGTAGGAGATGGTCTGGACGGTACAATGGACAGTAAGCAGATGGTGGGAATGGTAGGCAGAGGTGGCAAATGGATGGAATGAGGTAGACAATGGGCTGGACGGTACAATGGACAGTAAGCAGATGAAGGTGGTGGCAATGGTAGCCAGAGGTGGCACAGGAGATTAATTGATGGTATGAGGTAGGAGATGGTCTGAACGGTACAATGGACAGTAAGCAGATGGTGGGAATGGTAGCCAGAGGTGGCAAATGGATGGAATGAGGTAGACAATGGGCTGGACGGTACAATGGACAGTAAGCAGATGAAGGTGGTGGCAATGGTAGCCAGAGGTGGCACAGATTAATTGATGGTATGAGGTAGGAGATGGGCTGGACGGTACAATGCAAAAAGCCAAAGTAGTTCAGCACCAGTATCTGGAATGTGCTTGCTGCAGGGTTCACACTCAAACCCTCAAAATAGTACAAACTCCAAGAAGCAGCCGCACCATATAAATTATCCTTTATTAGGTTAGTACAAAAGCATAAAAATGCAACGTTTCGAACCACACAGGTTCTTAATCATGCATACACAAAAGCCTACTGGGCTCAGCCTTATATTCTATCAAAAAACTCCTCCCCTATGACATATTTCTAACTGTTACTCACTCTAGAATTCCTATTTTTTACACTTTGCCGAAGGTGCACAAAAATGCAAAAGAGCCACCTGGGAGACCTATCGTCTAGGGGGATGGGGTCCATTTTTTCCAACATTGCCATTTACCTTGATAAGATTTTAAGACCATTTGTTGAAAAACACAATTTATGCTTACCTGATAAATGTATTTCTCTTGTGGTGTATCCAGTCCACGGATCATCCATTACTTGTGGGATATTCTCATTCCCAACAGGAAGTTGCAAGAGGACACCCACAGCAGAGCTGTAATATAGCTCCTCCCCTAACTGTCATAGCCAGTCATTCGACCGAAAACAAGCCGAGAAAGGAGGAACCATAGGGTGCAGTGGTTACTGTAGTTTAAATTTAAATATTATCTGCCTTAAAATGACAGGGCGGGCCGTGGACTGGATACACCACAAGAGAAATAAATTTATCAGGTAAGCATAAATTGTGTTTTCTCTTGTAAGGTGTATCCAGTTCACGGATCATCCATTACTTGTGGGATACCAATACCAAAGCTAAAGTACACGGATGAAGGGAGGGACAAGGCAGGAACTTAAATGGAAGGAACCACTGCCCGTAAAACCTTTCACCCAAATATAGCCTCCGAAGAAGCAAAGTATCAAATTTGTAAAATTTTGAAAAAATATGAAGCGAAGACCAAGTCGTCGCCTTGCAAATCTGATCAAAAGAAGCCTCATTTTTAAAGGCCCAAGTGGAAGCAACAGCTCTAGTGGAATGAGCTGTAATCCTTTCAGGAGGCTGCTGTCCAGCAGTCTCATAGGCTAAGCGGATTAAGCTTCTTAGTCAAAAAGAAAAAGAGGTTGCAGAAGCCTTTTGACCTTTCCTCTGTCCAGAGTAGACAACAAACAAAGCAGATGTTTGACGAAAATCTTTAGTAGCTTGTAAGTAAAACTTTAAAGCACGGACCACGTCCAGATTGTGTAACACAAGGATGGAACAACAATCTCTTGATTGATATTCTTGTTAGATACCACCTTAGGTAAGAACCCAGGTTTGGTACGCAGGACTACCTTATCCGTATGAAAAATCAGATAAGGAGAATCACATTGTAAGGCAGATAGCTCAGATACTCTACGAGCCGAGGAAATAGCTACCAAAAAAGAAAAAAAAATGACTTTCCAATATAAAAGCTTGATATCTATGGAATGAAGAGGTTCAAACGGAACTCCTTGAAGAACCTTAAAAACCAAGTTTAAGCTCCATGGTGGAGCAACAGGTTTAAACACAGGCTTGATTCTAACTAAAGCCTGACAAAATGCCTGAACGTCTGGAACATCTGCCAGACGCTTAACTAGCTGACAATCCTTTTTCCAAACCTTCTTGGAGAAAAGATAATATTCTAGCAATCCTGATCTTACTCCATGAGTAACCCTTAGATTCACACCAATAAAGATATCTACACCATACCTTATGGTAAATTTTCCTGGTAACAGGCTTTCGTGCCTGTCTTAAGGTATCAATAACTGACTCGGAGAAGCCACGCTTTGATAAAATCAAGCGTTCAATCTCCAGGCAGTCAGCCTCAGAGAAATTAGATTTGGATGGTTGAAAGGACCCTGAAGTAGAAGGTCCTGTTTCAGAGGCAGAGACCATGGTGGAAAGGATGACATGTCCACTAGATCTGCATACCAGATCCTGCGTGGCCACGCAGGTGCTATCAGAATCACCGATGCTCTCTCCTGCTTGATCTTGGCAATCAGTCGAGGGAGCAGAGGAAACGGTGGAAACACATAAGCCAGGTTGAAAGACCAGGGCGCTGCTAGAGCATCTATCAGTGTCGCCTTGGGATCCCTGGACCTGGATCCGTAACACGGAAGCTTGGCGTTCTGGCGAGACGCCATGAGATCCAGTTCTGGTTTGCCCCAACGATGAATCAGTTGTGCAAATACCTCCGGATGGAGTTCCCACTCTCCCGGATGAAAAGTCTGACGACTTAGAAAATCCGCCTCCCAGTGCTCTACACCTGGGATATGGATAGCTGATAGGTGGCAAGAGTGAATCTCTGCCCAGCGAATTATTTTTGAAACTTCTAACATCTCTAGGGAACTTCTCGTTCCCCCTTGATGGTTGATGTAAGCTACAGTCGTGATGTTGTCCGACTGAAATCTGATGTACCTCAGAGTTGCTAACTGAGGCCAAGCCTGAAGAGCCTTGAATATCGCTCTTAGTTCCAGAATATTTAATGGAAGGAGAGACTCCTCCTGAGTCCACGATCCCTGAGCCTTCAGGGAGTTCCAGACTGCACCCCAACCTAGAAGGCTGGCATCTGTCGTAACAATTGTCCAATCTGGCCTGCGAAAGGTCATACCTTTGGACAGATGGACCCGAGATAGCCACCAGAGAAGAGAATCCCTGGTCTCTTGGTCCAGATTCAGTGGAGGGGACAAATCTGTGTAATCCCCGTTCCACTGACTGAGCATGCATAGTTGCAGCGGTCTGAGATGTAAGCGTGCAAACGGCACTATGTCCATTGCCGCTACCATTAAGCCGATTACTTCCATACACTGAACCACCGAAGGGCGCGGAATGGAATGAAGAACCCGGCAGGAATTTAGAAGCTTTGATAACCTGGACTCCGTCAGGTGAATTTTCATTTCTACAGAATCTATCAGAGTCCCTAGAAAGGAAACTCTTGTGAGTGGGGATAGAGAACTCTTTTCCTCATTCACTTTCCACCCATGCGACCTCAGAAATGCCAGTACTACGTCCATATGAGACTTGGCAATTTGGAAGTTTGACGCCTGTATCAGGATGTCGTCTAAATAAGGGGCTACTGCTATGCCCCCCGGCCTTAGGAACGCCATAAGCAACCCTAGAACCTTTGTAAAGATTCTTGGGGCTGTAGCTAATCCCAAGGGAAGAGCTACAACTGGTAATGCCTGTCTTGAAAGGCAAACCTGAGAAACCGATGATGATCTTTGTGTATCGGAATGTGAAGATAAGCATCATTTAGATCCATTGTAGTCATATATTGACCCTCCTGGATCAGTGGTAGGATGGTACAAATAGTTTCCATCTTGAACGACGGAACTTTGAGGAATTTGTTTAAGATCTTTAGATCCAAAATTGGTCTGAAGGTTCCCTCTTTTTTGGGAACCACAAACAGATTTGAGTAAAAACCCTGTCCCTGTTCCTCCTTTGGAACTGGATGGATCACTCCCATAACTAGGAGGTCTCGTACACAGTGTAAGAATGCCTCTCTCTTTATCTGGTGTGCAGATAATTGTGAAAGGTGAAATCTCCATTTTGGGGGGGAAGCTTTGAAGTCCAAAAGATATCCCTGGGATATAATTTCCAACGCCCAGGGATCCTGAACATCTCTTGCCCACGCCTGGGCGAAGAGTGAAAGTCTGCCCCCTACTAGATCCGTTCCCGGATAGGGGGCCGTTCCTTCATGCTGTCTTAGAGGCAGCAGCAGGCTTTTTTACCTGCTTACCTTTTTTCCAGGTCAGGTTTGGTCTCCAGACCGTCTTGGATTGAGCAAAAGTTCCCTCTTGTTTATTATTAGAGGAAGTTGATGCCGCACCTGCCTTGAAGTTTTGAAAGGCACGAAAATTAGACTGTTTGGTCCTAGATTTGGACCTGTCCTGAGGAAGGGCATGACCTTTTCCTCCAGTGATATCATCAATAATCTCCTTCAACCAGGCCCGAATAGGGTCTGCCCCTTGAAGGGAATGTTAAGTAGCTTAGATTTTGAAGTCACGTCAGCTGACCATGATCTAAGCCATAGTGCTCTGCGCGCCTGTATAGCAAAACCAGAATTCTTAGCCGTTAGTTTAGTCAAATGAACAATGGCATCAGAATAAAAGAATTGGCTAGCTTAAGTGCTCTAAGTTTGCCAAGTATGTCATCCAATGGAGTCGCTACCTGTAAAGCCTCTTCCAGAGACTCAAACCAGTACGCCGCAGCAGCAGTTACAGGGGCAATGCATGCAAGGGGCTGTAGGATAAAACCTTGTTGAATAAATATTTTCTTAAGGTAACCTCTAATTTTTTATCCATTGGATCTAAAAAAAAAGCACAACTGTCCTCGACAGGGATAGTAGTACGCTTTGCAAGAGTAGAAACTGCTCCCTCCACCTTAGGGACTGTCTGCCATAAGTCCCGTGTGGTGGCGTCTATTGGAAACATTTTTCTAAAAATAGGAGGGGGAGAGAACGGCACACCTGGTCTATCCCATTCCTTATTAATAATTTCTGTAAACCTTTTAGGTATTTGGAAAAACATCAGTACACACCGGCACTGCAAAGTATTTATCCAGTCTACACAATTTCTCTGGCACTGCAATGGTATCACAGTCATTCAGAGCAGCTAAAACCTCCCTAAGCAACACGCGGAGGTGTTCAAGCTTAAATTTAAATGTAGAAATATTAGAATCAGGTATCTTTCCTGAGTCATTAACATCACCCACTGACTGAAGCTCTCTTTCCTCAGCTTCTGCATATTGTGAGGCAGTATCAGACATGGTTCTTAAAGCGTCAGTATGCTCTGCATTTTGTCTCACACCAGAGCTATCTCGCTTACCTCTAAGTTCAGGTAGTCTGGCAAATACCGCTGACAGTGTATTATCCATGACTGCCGCCATGTCTTGTAAAGTAAACGCTATGGGCGCCCTAGATGTACTTGGCGGCATTTGAGCGTGAGTCCCTTAAGCGGGAGTCAAAGTGTCTGACACGTGGGGAAAGTTAGTCGGCATAACTTCCCCCTCGTCAGATTCCTCTGGTGATAAATTTTTTAAAGACAGAAAATGATCTTTATTGCATAAAATGAAATCAGTACATTTGGTACACATTCTAAGAGGGGGTTCCACCATGGCTTTTAAACATAATAAACAAGGAGTTTCTTCTATGTCAGACATGTTTATACAGACTAGCAATGAGACTAGCAAGCTTGGGAAACACTTTAAATCAAGTTAACAAGCAAATATAAAAAACGGTACTGTGCCTTTAAGAGAAACAAATTTTGTCAGAATTTGAAAAACAGTGAAAAAATGCAGTAAATCAAATGAAATTTTTACAGTGTGTATAATAGGCTAACAGAGCATTGCACCCACTTGCAAATGGATGATTAACCCCTTAGTTTAAAAAATGGATAAAAAAAACGAAATAGACGTTTTTTTAACAGTCACAACCAACTGCCACAGCAAGCTGTGGCCCTACCTTCCCCAATAAACGACTTTGGAAAGCCTTTGGGCCCTTTAGAGATGTCCTATAGCATTCAGAGGGCCTTTGAGGGAAGCTGGATGCCACAGTTTGTAATTTTAACTGCACCAACTGTAACTTTTATACTACAACAGTGGAAAGCCTCAGGAAACTGTTTCTAGTCAAAATTTAAGCCAGCCATGTGGAAAAAACTAGGCCCCAATAAAGTTTTATCACCAAAGCATATATAAAAACGATTAAACATGCCAGCAAACGTTTTATATTGCAATATCATAAGGGTATTACCCCTGGGAGTAAGCATGATACCAGTCGTTATTAAATCACTGTATTCAGGCTTAACTTACATTAATCCGGTATCAGCAGCATTTTCTAGTGTTTTCCATCTCTAGAAAAAATTATAACTGCACATACCTGATAGCAGAATAAACTGCACGCCATTCTCTCGCTGAAGTTACTTCATCTGTGTAATTCCCTCAGACATATTTGAGAACAACAATGGATCTTAGTTACAACCTGCTAAGATCATAGAAACCTCCGGCAGATTCTTCTTCTATTTACTGCCTGAGATAAAAACATAATTTATGCTTACCTGATAAATTTATTTCTCTTGTAGTGTATCCAGTCCACGGATCATACATTACTTATGGGATATTCTCCTTCCCAACAGGAAGTTGCAAGAGGATCACCCACAGCAGAGCTGCTATATAGCTCCTCCCCTAACTGTCATATCCAGTCATTCGACCGAAAACAAACAGAGAAAGGAGAAACCATAGGGTGCAGTGGTGACTGTAGTTTAATTAAAATTTAGACCTGCCTTAAAAGGACAGGGCGGGCCGTGGACTGGATACACTACAAGAGAAATAAATTTATGCTTACCTGATAAATTTATTTCTCTTGTAGTGTATCCAGTCCACGGATCATCCATTACTTATGGGATATTCTCCTTCCCAACAGGAAGTTGCAAGAGGATCACCCACAGCAGAGCTGCTATATAGCTCCTCCCCTAACTGTCATATCCAGTCATTCGACCGAAAACAAACAGAGAAAGGAGAAACAATAGGGTGCAGTGGTGACTGTACTTTAATTAAAACTTAGACCTGCCTTAAAAGGACAGGGCGGGCCGTGGACTGGATACACTACAAGAGAAATAAATTTATCAGATAAGCATAAATTATGTTTTCTCTTGTTAAGTGTATCCAGTCCACGGATCATCCATTACTTATGGGATACCAATACCAAAGCAAAGTACACGGATGATGGGAGGGACAAGGCAGGATTAAGCGGAAGGAACCACTGCCTGAAGAACCTTTCTCCCCAAAACAGCCTCCGAAGAAGCAAAAGTATCAAATTTGTAAAATTTGGAAAAAGTGTGAAGCTTAGACCAAGTCGCGGCCTTGCAAATCTGTTCAACAGAGGCCTCATTTTTAAAGGCCCAGGTGGAAGCCACAGCTCTAGTATAATGAGCTGTAATCCTTTCAGGGGGCTGCTGTCCAGCAGTCTCATAGGCTAGGCGTATTATGCTCCGAAGCCAAAAGGAAAGAGAGGTTGCCGAAGCTTTTTGACCTCTCCTCTGTCCAGAGTAAACGACAAACAGGGTAGATGTTTGACGAAAATCTTTAGTAGCTTGTAAGTAAAACTTCAAGGCACGGACTACGTCCAGATTATGTAAAAGACGTTCCTTCTTTGAAGAAGGATTAGGACACAATGATGGAACAACAATCTCTTGATTGATATTCTTGTTAGAAACCACCTTAGGTAAAAACCCAGGTTTGGTACGCAGGACTACTTTATCTGCATGAAAAGTCAGATAAGGAGAATCACATTGTAAGGGAGATAGCTCAGAGACTCTCCGAGCCGAGGAAATAGCCATCAAAAACAGAACTTTCCAAGATAAAAGTTTAATATCAATGGAATGAAGGGGTTCAAACGGAACTCCTTGAAGAACCTTAAGAACCAAGTTTAAGCTCCACGGGGGAGCAACAGGTTTAAACACAGGCTTAATTCTAACCAAAGCCTGGCAAAATGCCTGGACGTCTGGAACCTCTGCCAGACGCTTGTGCAAAAGAATAGACAGAGCAGAAATCTGTCCCTTTAAGGAACTAGCTGATAATCCTTTGTCCAAGCCCTCTTGGAGAAAAGACAATATTCTAGGAATCCTAACCTTACTCCATGAGTAATTCTTGGATTCACACCAATAAAGATATTTACTCCATATCTTGTGGTAGATTTTCCTGGTAACAGGCTTTCGTGCCTGTATTAAAGTATCAATGACTGACTCGGAGAAGCCACGCTTTGATAGAATCAAGCGTTCAATCTCCATGCAGTCAGTCTCAGAGAAATTAGATTTGGATGATTGAAAGGACCTTGTATCAGAAGGTCCTGTCTTAGAGGCAGAGTCCATGGTGGAAAGGATGACATGTCCACTAGGTCTGCATACCAAGTCCTGCGTGGCCACGCAGGTGCTATCAGAATCACAGATGCTCTCTCCTGTTTGATTTTGGCAATCAGTCGAGGGAGCAGAGGAAACGGTGGAAACACATAAGCCAGGTTGAAGAACCAAGGCGCTGCTAGATTATCTATCAGCGTCGCTTCTGGGTCCCTGGACCTGGATCCGTAACAAGGAAGCTTGGCGTTCTGGCGAGACGCCATGAGATCCAACTCTGGTTTGCCCCAACGATGAATCAACTGAGCAAACACCTACGGGTGGAGTTCCCACTCCCCCGGATGGAAAGTCTGACGACTTAGAAAATCCGCCTCCCAGTTCTCCACGCCTGGGATATGGATTGCTGACAGGTGGCAAGAGTGGTACTCTGCCCAGCGAATTATATTTGAGACTTCTAACATTGCTAGGGAACTCCTGGTTCCCCCTTGATGGTTGATGTAAGCCACAGTCGTGATGTTGTCCGACTGAAATCTGATGAACCTCAGTGTTGCTAACTGAGGCCAAGCCAGAAGAGCATTGAATATTGCTCTTAACTCCAGAATATTTATTGGAAGGAGTTTCTCCTCCTGAGTCCACGATCCCTGTGCCTTCAGGGAATTCCAGACTGCACCCCAACCTAGAAGGCTGGCATCTGTTACAATTGTTCAATCTGGCCTGCGAAAGGTCATACCCTTGGACAGGTGTACCCGAGACAACCACCAGAGAAGAGAATCTCTGGTCTCTTGATCCAGATTTAGCAGAGGGGACAAATCTGTGTAATCCCCATTCCACTGACTCAGCATGCATAATTGCAGCGGTCTGAGATGAAGGCGCGCAAATGGCACTATGTCCATTGCCGCTACCATTAAGCCGATTACCTCCATACACTGAGCTACCGAAGGGCGCGGAATGGAGTGAAGAACACGGCAAGCATTTAGAAGTTTTGATAACCTGGACTCCGTCAGGTAAATTTTCATTTCTACAGAATCTATAAGAGTCCCTAAGAAGGAGACTCTTGTGAGTGGGGATAGAGAACTCTTTTCCTCGTTCAATTTCCACCCGTGCGACCTCAGAAATGCCAGAACTATCTCTGTATGAGACTTGGCAACTTGAAAGCTTGACGCCTGTATCAGGATGTCGTCTAGACACGGAGCCACCGCTATGCCTCGCGGTCTTAGAACCGCCAGAAGTGAGCCCAGAACCTTTGTAAAGATTCTCGGGGCTGTAGCCAACCCGAAGGGAAGAGCTACAAATTGGTAATGCCTGTCTAGAAAGGCAAACCTTAGAAACCGATGATGATCTTTGTGAATCGGTATGTGAAGGTAGGCATCCTTTAAGTCCACTGTGGTCATGTACTGACCTTCTTGGATCATGGGTAGGATGGTCCAAATAGTTTCCATTTTGAAAGATGGAACTCTGAGGAATTTGTTTAAGATCTTTAGATCCAAAATTGGTCTGAAGGTTCCCTCTCTTTTGGGAACCACAAACAGATTTGAATAAAAACCCTGTCCTTGTTCCGTCCGCAGAACTGGATGGATCACTCCCATAACTAGGAGGTCTTGCACACAGCGTAGGAATGCCTCTTTCTTTATCTGATTTGCAGATAGCCTTGAAAGATGAAATCTCCCTTGTGGAGGGGAAGCTTTGAAGTCCAGAAGATATCCCTGAGATATGATCTCCAACGCCCAGGGATCCTGAACATCTCTTGCCCATGCCTGGGCGAAGAGAGAAAGTCTGCCCCCTACTAGATCCGTCGCCGGATAGGGGGCCGTTCCTTCATGCTGTCTTAGAGGCAGCAGCAGGCTTTCTGGCCTGCTTGCCTTTGTTCCAGGACTGGTTAGGTTTCCAGGCCTGCTTAGATTGAGCAAAAGTTCCCTCTTGTTTTGAAGCGGAGGAAGTTGATGCTGCACCTGCCTTGAAATTTCGAAAGGCACGAAAATTAGACTGTTTGGCCTTTGCTTTGGCCCTGTCCTGAGGAAGGGTGTGACCCTTACCTCCAGTAATGTCAGCAATAATTTCCTTCAAACCAGGCCCGAATAAGGTCTGCCCCTTGAAAGGAATGTTGAGTAATTTAGACTTCGAAGTCACGTCAGCTGACCAGGATTTAAGCCATAGCGCCCTACGCGCTTGGATGGCGAATCTGGAATTCTTAGCCGTTAGTTTAGTCAAATGAACAATGGCATCAGAAACAAATGAGTTAGCTAGCTTAAGTGTTCTAAGCTTGTCAATAATGTCAGTCAATGGAGCTGTATGGATGGCCTCTTCCAGGGCCTCAAACCAGAATGCCGCCGCGGCCGTGACAGGCGCAATGCATGCAAGGGGCTGTAAAATAAAACCTTGTTGAATAAACATTTTCTTAAGGTAACCCTCCAATTTTTTATCCATTGGATCTGAAAAAGCACAACTGTCCTCAACCGGGATAGTAGTACGCTTTGCTAAAGTAGAAACTGCTCCCTCCACCTTAGGGACCGTCTGCCATACGTCCTGTGTAGTGGCGTCTATTGGAAACATTTTTCTAAATATAGGAGGTGGGGAAAAAGGCACACCCGGTCTATCCCACTCCTTGCTAATAATTTCTGTAAGCCTTTTAGGTATAGGAAAAACATCAGTACACACCGGTACCGCATAGTATTTATCCAGCCTACACAATTTCTCTGGTACTGCAACTGTGTTACAGTCATTCAGAGCAGCTAATACCTCCCCAAGCAACACACGGAGGTTCTCAAGCTTAAATTTAAAATTAGAAGTCTCTGAATCAGGATTCCCCGAATCAGAGATGTCACCCACAGACTGAAGCTCTCCGTCCTCATGATCTGCATATTGTGACGCAGTATCAGACATGGCCCTTACAGCATCTGCGCGCTCTGTATTTCTCCTAACCCCAGAGCAATCGCGCTTGCCTCTTAATTCAGGCAACCTGGATAATACCTCCGACAGGGTATTATTCATGATTGCAGCCATGTCCTGCAAGGTAATCGCTATGGGCGTCCCTGATGTAATTGGCGCCATATTAGCGTGCATCCCCTGAGCGGGAGGCGAAGGGTCTGACACGTGGGGAGAGTTAGTCGGCATAACTTCCCCCTCGTCAGAATCTTCTGGTGATATTTCTTTTATATTTAAAGACTGATCTTTACTGTTTAAGGTGAAATCAATACTCCTATGGGGCTCCACCATGGCTTTCAAACATAATGAACAAGTAGTTTCCTCTGTGTCAGGCATGTTTAAACAGACTAGCAAGCTTGGAAAACACTTTAAACAAGTTTACAAGCAATATAAAAAACGTTACTGCACCTTTAAGAAACACAAATTTTGTCAAAATTTGAAATAACAGTGAAAAAATGCAGTTACACTAATGAAATTTTTACAGTGTATGTAATAAGTTAGCAGAGCATTGCACCCACTTGCAAATGGATGATTAACCCCTTAATACCCAAAAAATAATAAAAGACAAAAACGTTTTTTTTTTTTTTTTTTCAAACAGTCACAACAACTGCCACAGCTCTACTGTGGCTTTTTACCTCCCTCAAAAACGACTTTGAAGCCTTTTGAGCCCTCCAGAGATGTCCTGGATCATGCAGGAAGAAGCTGGATGTCTGTGTCTGTAATTTTTGCTGTGCAAAAAAACGGCAAAATAGGCCCCTCCCACTCATATTACAACAGTGGAAAGCCTAAGGAAACTGTTTCTAGGCCAAATTCAAGCCAGCCATGTGGAAAAAAACTAGGCCCCAATAAGTTTTATCACCAAATACATATAAAAACGATTAAACATGCCAGCAAACGTTTTATATAACATTTTTATATGCATCTCTATTAATAAGCCTGATACCAGTCGCTTTAACTGCATTTAAGGCTTTACTTACATTAGTTCGGTATCAGCAGCATTTTCTAGCAAATTCCATCCCTAGAAAAATATTAATTGCACATACCTTATTGCAGGAAAACCTGCACGCCATTCCCTCTCTGAAGTTACCTCACTCCTCAGAATATGTGAGAACAGCCATGGATCTTAGTTATTTCTGCTAAGATCATAGAAAATGCAGGCAGATTCTTCTTCTAAATACTGGCGAGATAAACAGTACACTCCGGCACCATTTAAAAATAACAAACTTTTCATTGAAGAATAAACTAAGTATAAAACACCACACTCCTCTTACGACCTCCATCTTGGTTGAGGCTTGCAAGAGAATGACTGGATATGACAGTTAGGGGAGGAGCTATATAGCAGCTCTGCTGTGGGTGATCCTCTTGCAACTTCCTGTTGGGAAGGAGAATATCCCATAAGTAATGGATGATCCGTGGACTGGATACACTTAACAAGAGAAATAGCACAACTCCGGTACTATTTAAAAATAACAAACTTTTGATTGAAGAAAATAAACTAGCTATATTTAACCACTCTCTCCTACAACGTCCTTGCTTGTTGAGAGTTGCAAGAGAATGACTGGCTATGACAGTTAGGGGAGGAGCTATATTACAGCTCTGCTGTGGGTGTCCTCTTGCAACTTCCTGTTGGGAATGAGAATATCCCACAAGTAATGGATGATCCGTGGACTGGATACACCTTACAAGAGAAAATCAAATTTTTTTGTAAAAGACACATAATAACTTTCTATGTAAATTACAATTGTTGGATCTACCCTCTGAAAAATATTTAATTTTCAGTTTAGACGTATCAAGTTTATATACATCCATCCCACACTCTAGCGGCATGGATGCAATAAAATTTGTGTTGATACAATCAAAGACATACGGTGAATCAGAAATTGAATTCATTTTGAAACTCTTAGAGATTATTCTATACTACAATTTTTTTCTGTTTCGGGATCAATATTTTTTGCAATTGCAAGGAACAGCTATGGGTTCCAACGTCGCCCCTACATATGCCAATATATTCATGAATATTTTTGAAGAACTTTATGTTTATGAAAATCCATTATTTATTCAATATGGCGCCACCTGGTGGCGTTATATAGATGATATATTTGGCATATGGATGGGCGACGTTGGGACCCTATTAGACTTTGTGTCTTCTCTCAATCAAATTCACTATAGAATACAGTGAAGAAAGGATCATTTTTTAGACACTACAGTGTACAAAACTAATGGCAATCTTCAAACAGACTTCTATAGGAAGGGAATTGATCGCAATAATTTACCACACTATGACTATGAGCTCTAAAAAACTCATTACCTAGGAGTCAACTCCTAAGAGTGAAGAGGATTGTTACTGACAAGAGTATGGTCAGCAACAGACTGGAAGAGATGTCGGATACCCTGATTTAATTGAGAAAGAGAAGGAACACATTACACAGATGTCTGAAATTGTGCCTAATAAAGAAAAAGCTAACAAAGACAGGATCGTTTTTGTTACCCAATTTAATAGACAAAGTAACAAAATTTCACATATAATTCATAAACATTGGAATATCTTGAAACACAGTAATCCAGAAATAGTGGAATTTAAAAAAAAAACATGATTGCCTTTAGGAGGCCTAAAAATAACAGGGATCAACTGATTAAATCTGATTTGGGCCCCAAAAAAAGAAGCAAACATTGATAGGCCCCAACAAAAATGGATGTTTCCCCTGTTTGGGATGTAGTAATTGTAACAACTTAATAAAAGGTTCCTACTTTTATCATCCCCGTACAGGCAAGAAATTTTCTATCAATGGCTTTTTTACATGCAACACAAATTTTGTAATTTATATTCTAAAATGTCCGTGTGCGAGATTTTACGTAGGCGAAACGACTAGACGTGTCCGTGATAGAATCACGGAACACAAGTCAAATATTAGAGCAGCCTGCGTTAAATCACCTGTTGCATGTCACTTTAAGGAGGCTGGACACACAGTGAGCCAACTTAGATATCAGATTATTGAACATGTACCAGTTGATAGACGAGGGCGTGGCAGGGTTAAAAAGCTTAAGCAGAGAGAAGCATTCTGGAGCTATCATTTAGAGACATATTGTAAATTAAGAAACGGAGGTCCGCCTACACTATACCCCTCCTCCCTTGCCGCCTTGCTTCTGTCCTAATCAGCGGCGCTAACTACTCTAATACCCGGTCAATATGGATGCCGAACTCCCCCCACTATTACGTAGCTGCCTTCTTCTTAAACTGATAAGCAAATCAGAATCCAGTCCTCGGACTGAAATTGCACGCGCGTGGTATAAGGTAGGAGATGGGTTGGACAGTACAATGGACAGTAAGCAGATGAAGGTAGTGATGGTAGCTAGAGATGGCACGGGAGATGAATGGATGGTATAAGGTAGGAGATTGGCTGGACGGTACAATGAACAGTAAGCAGATGAAGGTGGTGATGGTAGCTAGAGATGGCATGGAGATGAATGGATGATATGAGGTAGGAAATGGGCTGGACAGTACAATGGACAGTAAGCAGATGAAGGTGGTGATGGTAGCTAGAGATGGCACGGGAGATGAATGGATGGTATAAGGTAGGAGATGGGTTGGACAGTACAATGGACAGTAAGCAGATGAAGGTGGTGATGGTAGCTAGAGATGGCATGGAGATGAATGGATGATATGAGGTAGGAAATGGGCTGGACAGTACAATGGACAGTAAGCAGATGAAGGTGGTGATGGTAGCTAGAGATGGCACGGGAGATGAATGGATGGTGTGAGCTAGGAGATGGGCTGGACGATACAATGAACAGTAATCAGATGAAGGTGGTGATGGTAGCTAGAGATGGCACGGGAGATGAATGGATGGTGTGAGGTAGGAGATGGGCTGGACGGTACAATGAACAGTAAACAGATGAAGGTAGTGATGGTAGCTAGAGATGGCATGGAGAGGAATGGATGGTATAAGGTAGGAGATGGGTTGGACAGTACAATGGACAGTAAGCAGATGAAGGTGGTGATGGTAGCTAGAGATGGCATGGAGAGGAATGGATGGTATGAGGTAGGAGATTGGCTGGACGGTACAATGAACAGTAATCAGATGAAGGTGGTGATGGTAGCTAGAGATGGCATGGAGAGGAATGGATGGTATAAGGTAGGAGATGGGTTGGACAGTACAATGGACAGTAAGCAGATGAAGGTGGTGATGGTAGCTAGAGATGGCACGGGAGATGAATGGATGGTATGAGGTAGGAGATTGGCTGGACGGTACAATGAACAGTAATCAGATGAAGGTGGTGATGGTAGCTAGAGATGGCACGGGAGATGAATGGATGGTGTGAGGTAGGAGATGGGTTGGACAGTACAATGGACAGTAAGCAGATGAAGGTGGTGATGGTAGCTAGAGATGGCACGGGAGATGAATGGATGGTGTGAGGTAGGAGATGGGCTGGACGATACAATGAACAGTAATCAGATGAAGGTGGTGATGGTAGCTAGAGATGGCATGGAGAGGAATGGATGGTATAAGGTAGGAGATGGGTTGGACAGTACAATGGACAGTAAGCAGATGAAGGTGGTGATGGTAGCTAGAGATGGCACGGGAGATGAATGGATGGTATAAGGTAGGAGATGGGTTGGACAGTACAATGGACAGTAAGCAGATGAAGGTGGTGATGGTAGCTAGAGATGGCATGGAGATGAATGGATGATATGAGGTAGGAAATGGGCTGGACAGTACAAATGGACAATAAGCAGACGGTTGGAATGGTAGCCAGAAGTGGCACTGGAGATGAGTGGATGGCAGTCAGCCAGGGATGACATGGAGGTGGACGTGTGGATGCACTGATGCCTTACCCCATTACGCAGCATATAATAATCCAGAGCTTTTCCAGCCTCAAGCCAGATCCCTTTCTTAGGATCCTCATCAGACAAAAAGAGGCCAAAGTCATTAGCTGAAATGACAGAGAAAAACATCAGACTATGTAGCACATGCCCAGAAAAAAACTATGTGCAGAATGCAGAGATCCTATGCTGTGTACAGGTCAGTATCCCATATCCGTAGGGGCTAGCCATCTGTATAAACAGTTCCCCCTAATACCTTAATGGTGATTTTATACATAATACCAATTAGATGCAGGCACTGAAGCTGGCACATGGTGTTAGGTACCCAGAGTTATTTCTTTCTTACTGAATGACAGAGCAGCAGATGTCAACTATAATCATAATATATTGGTCAGGTCGCACAAAGGAGCAGGTACGTGGCAGTGACACATAAATAAAGATTGCCATGTACTCAGTTCTGGTACTACATAATAATATAGTAGATGAGGTTGAAAAATACATTGAGTTCACCCTATACCAATTTTAATATACTTAGAATAAAAGCTCCAGTTGAGCTTAAATTAATCCCATTAAAAAAGGTGACCCATTTAAAACCATTTAGTACGGAGTCAGGGACCGCCGCACGGGAGCCATTTAGTACGGAGCCAGGGACCGCCTCACGGGAGCTATTTAGTACAGAGCCAGGGACCGCCTCACGGGAGCCATTTAGTACGCAGCCAGGGACCAACCTCACGGGAGCCATTTAGTACAGAGCCAGGGACCAACCTCACGAGAGCCATTTAGTACAGAGCCAGGGACCAACCTCACAGGAGCCATTTAGTACAGAGCCAGGGACCAACCTCACGGGAGCCATTTAGTACAGAGCCAGGGACCAACCTCACAGGAGCCATTTAGTACAGAGCCAGGGACCGCCTCACAGGAGCCATTTAGTACAGAGCCAGGGACCAACCTCACAGGAGCCATTTAGTACAGAGCCAGGGACCGCCTCACGGGAGCCATTTAGTACGCAGCCAGGGACCAACCTCACGGGAGCCATTTAGTACGCAGCCAGGGACCAATCTCACAGGAGCCATTTAGTACAGAGCCAGGGACCAACCTCACGAGAGCCATTTAGTACAGAGCCAGGGACCAATCTCACAGGAGCCATTTAGTACAGAGCCAGGGACCAAACCCACTGGAGCCATTTAGTACAGAGCCAGGGACCAAACCCACAGGAGCCATTTAGTACAGAGCCAGGGACCAACCTCACAGGAGCCATTTAGTACAGAGCCAGGGACCAACCTCACGGGAGCCATTTAGTACAGAGCCAGGGACCAACCTCACGGGAGCCATTTAGTACAGAGCCAGGGACCAACCTCACAGGAGCCATTTAGTACAGAGCCAGGGACCAACCTCACGGGAGCCATTTAGTACAGAGCCAGGGACCAACCTCACAGGAGCCATTTAGTACAGAGCCAGGGACCAAACCCACAGGAGCCATTTAGTACAGAGCCAGGGACCAACCTCACAGGAGCCATTTAGTACAGAGCCAGGGACCAACCTCACGGGAGCCATTTAGTACAGAGCCAGGGACCAACCTCACAGGAGCCATTTAGTACAGAGCCAGGGACCAAACCCACAGGAGCCATTTAGTACAGAGCCAGGGACCAACCTCACAGGAGCCATTTAGTACAGAGCCAGGGACCAACCTCACAGGAGCCATTTAGTACAGAGCCAGGGACCAACCTCACAGGAGCCATTTAGTACAGAGCCAGGGACCAACCTCACAGGAGCCATTTAGTACAGAGCCAGGGACCAACCTCACGGGAGCCATTTAGTACAGAGCCAGGGACCAACCTCACAGGAGCCATTTAGTACAGAGCCAGGGACCAAACCCACAGGAGCCATTTAGTACAGAGCCAGGGACCAACCTCACAGGAGCCATTTAGTACAGAGCCAGGGACCAACCTCACAGGAGCCATTTAGTACAGAGCCAGGGACCAACCTCACAGGAGCCATTTAGTACAGAGCCAGGGACCAACCTCACAGGAGCCATTTAGTACAGAGCCAGGGACCAACCTCACGGGAGCCATTTAGTACAGAGCCAGGGACCAACCTCACAGGAGCCATTTAGTACAGAGCCAGGGACCAACCTCACAGGAGCCATTTAGTACAGAGCCAGGGACCAACCTCACGGGAGCCATTTAGTACAGAGCCAGGGACCAACCTCACAGGAGCCATTTAGTACAGAGCCAGGGACCAATCTCACGGGAGCCATTTAGTACAGAGCCAGGGACCAACCTCACGGGAGCCATTTAGTACAGAGCCAGGGACCAACCTCACAGGAGCCATTTAGTACAGAGCCCGGGACCAATCTCACAGGAGCCATTTAGTACAGAGCCAGGGACCAACCTCACAGGAGCCATTTAGTACAGAGCCCGGGACCAATCTCACAGGAGCCATTTAGTACAGAGCCAGGGACCACCTCACGGGAGCCATTTAGTACAGAGCCAGGGACCAACCTCACGGGAGCCATTTAGTACAGAGCCAGGGACCAACCTCACAGGAGCCATTTAGTACAGAGCCAGGGACCAACCTCACAGGAGCTATTTAGTACAGAGCCAGGGACCAACCTCACGGGAGCCATTTAGTACAGAGCCAGGGAACAACCTCACAGGAGCTATTTAGTTCAGAGCCAGGGACCAACCTCACAGGAGCCATTTAGTACAGAGCCAGGGACCAACCTCACAGGAGCCATTTAGTACAGAGCCAGGGACCAACCTCACAGGAGCCATTTAGTACAGAGCCAGGGACCAACCTCACAGGAGCCATTTAGTACACAGCCCGGGACCAATCTCACAGGAGCCATTTAGTACAGAGCCAGGGACCAACCTCACAGGAGCCATTTAGTACAGAGCCAGGGACCAATCTCACAGGAGCCATTTAGTACAGAGCCAGGGACCAACCTCACAGGAGCCATTTAGTACAGAGCCAGGGACCAACCTCACGGGAGCCATTTAGTACAGAGCCAGGGACCAACCTCACGGGAGCCATTTAGTACAGAGCCAGGGACCAACCTCACAGGAGCCATTTAGTACAGAGCCAGGGACCAAACCCACAGGAGCCATTTAGTACAGAGCCAGGGACCACCTCAAAGCGCAAAGCATAATTTACAGTGCACATAGCTTTTTATTTGTATTTATTTTTTTAACCCCTTTCTGCCGGTACTTATTTGTTACATTGGATCCCAGTTAGGAAGCCAATATGGCTTCAGGACAGCAGAACAGCTAGGACAATCCATGCCGTCCTAACGGCGCTAAAACACAGCACAGATTGGACAGCATCGCACGTCCCAACTGCAGGAAAGGATTAATTTGTTTTCCTGTCTCTGTGCGAGCTTTAAAACTTTACTTTGCGGGCTTCTGACAAGAGGAGTAGGTGGGCAGAGAACAATAGCACTATTTGTTGTGCAGTCCTCTATTTTAGCAAAAAGATTAAATTAACTAGCGCTTAAGAGTTAATATCCCTTGCCTTATTCTCCTACTATCTACTTCCCAGACAGAAAGGTGTATAAAGTGAAAAAGTTATGGAGATTAGGCGCTTAATCTGCAAAAGGGATAAAGGTGTGTATGGAAGTTGTTAGCTAAATATGTAGAAAAAACTAGACCTTTAACAGGATAAGTGAAAAATTCTTCTACAATTTATTTTCAAAATAAAAACATGATAATACCAAGATAAAATAAATCACAATCCCTAAGTGTTGCAACACTATATCGATCAATTCATAACATATATATGTATCAGATATACATTTGTTTCATACACCAATAAAAAGGTTTATCTGCTCTTTTGTATCCTTTGTTCAAAGATTTTAGATAGAATGTATTCTTTTACTTCATCACAATAATATTTGTCTCTATTCGATATTTTATATCTATTTTTCATCAACTTTAAAATGACAAATATGTAGCAAAAACTAACAAGTAGTTAAAACAATTTAAATGCAGGACTGATTATAAATGGTGTCCCCACAATGGCCGTTTACTTATATTGGTTGTAATTTTGTGTATCTAAAAAGTTCATCAAAGCACTTGTAAGTGTAATTGAAGGTAAATCACTGAGGGCTGTGTTCTTTATCCTTATATTTATGTTGTGATAAATCACTGAGGGCTGTGTTCTTTATCCTTATATTTATGTTGTGATAAATCACTGAGGGCTGTGTTCTTTATCCTTATATTTATGTTGTGATAAATCACTGAGGGCTGTGTTCTTTATCCTTATATTTATGTTGTGATAAATTACTGAGGGCTGTGTTCTTTATCCTTATATTTATGTTGTGATAAATTACTGAGGGCTGGGTTCTTTATCCTTATATTTATGTTGTGATAAATTACTGAGGGCTGGGTTCTTTATCCTTATATTTATGTTGTGATAAATCACTGAGGGCTGTGTTCTTTATCCTTATATTTATGTTGTGATAAATCACTGAGGGCTGGGTTCTTTATCCTTATATTTATGTTGTGATAAATTACTGAGGGCTGGGTTCTTTATCCTTATATTTATGTTGTGATAAATTACTGAGGGCTGTGTTCTTTATCCTTATATTTATGTTGTGATAAATTACTGAGGGCTGTGTTCTTTATCCTTATATTTATGTTGTGATAAATTACTGAGGGCTGTGTTCTTTATCCTTATATTTATGTTGTGATAAATTACTGAGGGCTGTGTTCTTTATCCTTATATTTATGTTGTGATAAATTACTGAGGGCTGGGTTCTTTATCCTTATATTTATGTTGTGATAAATTACTGAGGGCTGTGTTCTTTATCCTTATATTTATGTTGTGATAAATTACTGAGGGCTGTGTTCTTTATCCTTATATTTATGTTGTGATAAATCACTGAGGGCTGTGTTCTTTATCCTTATATTTATGTTGTGATAAATTACTGAGGGCTGTGTTCTTTATCCTTATATTTATGTTGTGATAAATTACTGAGGGCTGTGTTCTTTATCCTTATATTTATGTTGTGATAAATTACTGAGGGCTGTGTTCTTTATCCTTATATTTATGTTGTGATAAATCACTGAGGGCTGTGTTCTTTATCCTTATATTTATGTTGTGATAAATCACTGAGGGCTGTGTTCTTTATCCTTATATTTATGTTGTGATAAATTACTGAGGGCTGTGTTCTTTATCCTTATATTTATGTTGTGATAAATCACTGAGGGCTGTGTTCTTTATCCTTATATTTATGTTGTGATAAATTACTGAGGGCTGTGTTCTTTATCCTTATATTTATGTTGTGATAAATTACTGAGGGCTGGGTTCTTTATCCTTATATTTATGTTGTGATAAATCACTGAGGGCTGGGTTCTTTATCCTTATATTTATGTTGTGATAAATTACTGAGGGCTGTGTTCTTTATCCTTATATTTATGTTGTGATAAATTACTGAGGGCTGTGTTCTTTATCCTTATATTTATGTTGTGATAAATTACTGAGGGCTGTGTTCTTTATCCTTATATTTATGTTGTGATAAATTACTGAGGGCTGTGTTCTTTATCCTTATATTTATGTTGTGATAAATTACTGAGGGCTGTGTTCTTTATCCTTATATTTATGTTGTGATAAATTACTGAGGGCTGGGTTCTTTATCCTTATATTTATGTTGTGATAAATTACGGTTTCACAGTTACCCCTTCGTATCCTCAGTGAGCTTAATTTGTGGAAATGGAATGTTCCAAATAGTTTTTAGGGGTGATTTTGGGGGTGAATCGTGTTGAAGTTGTATATGAATTCTACTTCTTTTTTTAGAATAGATGCTTCTAAATCTCCCCCTCTACAATTGGGTTTCAGATTTAGAAGCAGAATTCATATACAACTTCAACACGATTCACCCCCACGGTTTGAATTCAGAATTGGACATATCTCCTTTTCTACGCACACAGTAATCACTATCTTTAATACATTTGTATAATTAGTTTTAGTCACCAATAAATATAAATATAGAATCAATGTATTATACCTAGAGATTTTTCCTAAATAAAGGGATAATTTAATTCCCTTACACAAACATATCACCACCTTATTTGTTTTTCTCCCCTCTCCCCTTTGTAATAATACCTATACAATGGAGCCACTAAAATAAAGGGACAATTTTATTCCCTTACACAACATATCACCATCTTATTTGTTTGTCTCCCCTTTCACTTTTGTAATAGTACCTATATAATGGAGCCACTTGAAAATTCTTCACCTAAGACACTTGAAAAAATAATGTATTTCTATAAAAAAAAAAATTTGGGATTATTATTTTAAAATAAATGGATCTCTCCAAAGTAATTCATTCTAAAGATTTGTCAAAAGTATAAAACACTATAGTAAGAAATAAAATGTTAATAGGAGTAATAGAAAATGAATGTGAAAATTAAATAAACTGTTAAAATATAAATGGTTGAACCCCTTGGCATATGTGAAGTAATGGAGAAAGGCTGTTAGGAATAATGAAAAAAGAAATCGGTTAACCCCTCTGATATAACCTGAATAAGAAAGAAAAGGTCAGAAAACAAAATAGCTTATTTGAATAAAGGGACTCTAGGACCCAATGGAAAACAGAAGCAGCGAATGGACCAATGGAAATCAAGTCAGTGCTATATAAAGGTGTAAGGTTCTGATCACACTTTATCTTGATAAAGCCAGGGTTGCTGGCGAAACATGTTGATATCTGTGTGAACACCAAGAAAGAAAAAGCCTGTTTTTTTCCTGCGTACAGAAGTACTTAAGTGCAGTAGATTGAGGAACTACAAACACAAAAGCTAACTTGCGCAAGTTACAGAAACAAAGGGATTGTCTACAGTTTGGTGCTGTAATCAGAGCACTTCTACAAAGACCAGTGACAAGGTAACACAAAGGGGAATCACCTACTGGAACCCCTTGCCTGAGAGTCAAACTGAGGACACATAGGAACCGCCGGGAAGCCGTGAGTAATAACAGCTCACAAGGGAGGGTAAGAAAATCACCCCTAAAAACTATTTGGAACATTCCATTTCCACAAATTAAGCTCACTGAGGATACGAAGGGGTAACTGTGAAACCGTAATTTATCACAACATAAATATAAGGATAAAGAACACAGCCCTCAGTAATTTATCACAACATAAATATAAGGATAAAGAACACAGCCCTCAGTGATTTACCTTCAATTACACTTACAAGTGCTTTGATGAACTTTTTAGATACACAAAATTACAACCAATATAAGTAAACGGCCATTGTGGGGACACCATTTATAATCAGTGCTGCATTTAAATTGTTTTAACTACTTGTTAGTTTTTGCTACATATTTGTCATTTTAAAGTTGATGAAAGATAGATATAAAATATTGAATAGACACAAATATTATTAATTGTGTTGAAGTAAAAGAAACACAATTTATGCTTACCTGATAAATTTATTTCTCTTGTGGTGTATCCAGTCCACGGATCATCCATTACTTGTGGGATATTCTCATTCCCAACAGGAAGTTGCAAGAGGACACCCACAGCAGAGCTGTCATATAGCTCTTCCCCTAACTGCCATATCCAGTCATTCGACAGAAAACAAGCAGAGAAAGGAGAAACCATAGGGTGCAGTGGTGACTGTAGTTTTAAATTTAAAAATTACCTGCCTTAAAATGACAGGGCGGGCCGTGGACTGGATACACCACAAGAGAAATAAATCATAAATTGTGTTTTCTCTTGTAAGGTGTATCCAGGCCACGGATCATCTATTACTTGTGGGATACCAATACCAAAGCTAAAGTACACGGATGAAGGGAGGGACAAGGCAGGAACTTAAATGGAAGGAACCACTGCCTGTAAAACCTTTCTCCCAAAAATAGCCTCCGAAAAAACAAAAGTATCAAATTTGTAGAATTTTGAAAAAGTATGAAGCGAAGACCAAGCCGCCGCCTTGCAAATCTGTTCAACAGAAGCCTCATTTTTAAAGGCCCAAGTGGAAGCCACAGCTCTAGTAGAATGAGCTGTAATCCTTTCAGGAGGCTGCTGTCCAGCAGTCTCATAGGCTAAGCGGATTATGCTTCTTAGCCAAAAAGAAAGAGAGGTTGCCGAAGCCTTTTGACCTCTCCTCTGTCCAGAGTAGACAACAAACAAAGCAGATGTTTGACGAAAATCTTTAGTAGCTTGTAAGTAAAACTTTAAAGTTCGAACCACGTCCAGATTGTGTAATAGACGTTCCTTCTTTGAAGAAGGATTAGGACACAAGGATGGAACAACAATCTCTTGATTGATATTCCTGTCAGATACCACCTTAGGTAAAAACCCAGGTTTGGTACGCAGAACTACCTTATCCGCATGGAAAATCAGATAAGGAGAGTCACAATGTAAGGCAGATAACTCGGAGACTCTACGAGCCGAGGAAATAGCTACCAAAAAAAGAACTTTCCAAGATAAAAGTTTGATATCTATGGAATGAAGAGGTTCAAACGGAACTCCTTGAAGAACCTTAAGAACCAAATTTAAGCTCCATGGCGGAGCAACAGGTTTAAACACAGGCTTGATTCTAACTAAAGCCTGACAAAATGCCTGAACGTCTGGAACATCTGCCAGACGCTTGTGCAAAAGAATAGACAGAGCAGAAATCTGTCCCTTCAAAGAACTGGCTGACAAACCTTTTTCCAAACCTCATTGGAGAAAGGATAATATCCTGGGAATCCTGACCTTACTCCATGAGTAACCCTTGGATTCACACCAATAAAGATATTTACGCCATATTTTATGGTAAATTTTCCTGGTGACAGGCTTTCTTGCCTGTATTAAGGTATCAATGACTGACTCGGAGAAGCCACGCTTTGATAAAATCAAGCGTTCAATCTCCAGGCAGTCAGTCTCAGAGAAATTAGATTTGGATGGTTGAAAGGACCCTGAATTAGAAGGTCCTGCCTCAGAGGCAGAGTCCATGGTGGAAAAGATGACATGTCCACTAGGTCTGCATACCAGGTCCTGCATGGCCACACAGGCGCTATCAAAATCACCGATGCTCTCTCTTGCTTGATCTTGGCAATAAGTCGAGGGAGCAGAGGAAACGGTGGAAACACATAAGCCAGGTTGAAAAACCAGGGCGCTGCTAGAGCATCTATCAGCGTCGCCTTGGGATCCCTGGACCTGGATCCGTAACAAGGAAGCTTGGCGTTCTGGCGAGACGCCATGAGATCCAGTTCTGGTTTGCCCCAACGATGAATCAACTGGGCAAACACCTCCGGATGGAGTTCCCACTCCCCCGGATGAAACGTCTGACGACTTAGAAAATCCGCCTCCCAGTTCTCTACACCTGGGATATGGATAGCTGATAGGTGGCAGGAGTGAATCTCTGCCCAGCGAATTATTTTTGAAACTTCTAACATCGCTAGGGAACTTCTTGTTCCCCCTTGATGGTTGATGTAAGCCAGTAGTGATGTTGTCCGACTGAAATCTGATGTACCTCAGAGTTGCTAACTGAGGCCAAGCCTGAAGAGCATTGAAAATCGCTCTCAGTTCCAGAATATTTATTGGAAGGAGTGTCTCCTCCTGAGTCCACGATCCCTGAGCCTTCAGGGAGTTCCAGACTGCACCCCAACCTAAAAGGCTGGCATCTGTTGTTACAATTGTCCAATCTGGCCTGCGAAAGGTCATGCCTTTGGACAGATGGACCCGAGATAGCCACCAGAGAAGAGAATCCCTGGTCTCTTGGTCCAGATTTAGTAGAGGGGACAAATCTGTGTAATCCCCATTCCACTGACTGAGCATGCATAGTTGCAGCGGTCTGAGATGAAAGCGTGCAAACGGCACTATGTCCATTGCCGCTACCATTAAGCCGATTACTTCCATGCACTGAGCCACCGAAGGGCGCGGAATAGAATGAAGGGCACGGCAGGAATTTAGAAGCTTTGATAACCTGGACTCCGTCAGGTAAATTTTCATTTCTACAGAATCTATCAGAGTCCCTAGGAAGGAAACTCTTGTGAGTGGGGATAGAGAACTCTTTTCCTCGTTCACTTTCCACCCATGCGACCTCAGACATGCCAGTACTACGTCCGTATGAGACTTGGCCATTTGGAAATTTGACGCATGTATCAGGATGTCGTCTAAATAAAGGGCCACTGCTATGCCCCGCGGCCTTAAGACCACCAGAAGCGACCTTAGAACCTTCGTAAAGATATTTGGGGCTGTAGCTAGCCCAAAGGGAAGAGCTACAAACTGGTAATGCCTGTCTAGAAAGGCAAACCTGAGAAACCGATGATGATCTTTGTGAATCGGAATGTGAAGATAAGCATCCTTTAAATCCACTGTAGTCATGTATTGACCCTCCTGGATCATAGGAAGGATGGTACAAATAGTCTCCATCTTGAATGATGGAACTCTGAGGAATTTGTTTAAGATCTTTAGATCCAAAATTGGTCTGAAGGTTCCCTCTTTTTTGGGAACCACAAACAGATTTGAGTAAAAACCCTGTCCCTGTTCCTCCTTTGGAACTGGATGGATCACTCCCATAACTAGGAGGTCTCATACACAGTGTAAGAATGCCTCTCTCTTTATCTGGTTTGCAGATAATTGTGAAAGGTGAAATCTCCCTTTTGGGGGGGAAGCTTTGAAGTCCAGAAGATATCCCTGGGATATAATTTCCAACGCCCAGGGATCCTGGACATCTCTTGCCCACGCCTGGGCGAAGAGCGAAAGTCTGCCCCCTACTAGATCAGTTACCGGATAGGGGGCCGTTCCTTCATGCTGTCTTAGAGGCAGCAGCAGGCTTTTTGGCCTGTTTACCTTTGTCCCAGGTCTGGTTTGGCCTCCAGACCGTCTTGGACTGAGAAAAAGTTCCCTCTTGTTTTGCATTAGAGGAAGTTGATGCCGCACCTGCCTTGAAGTTTCGAAAGGCACGAAAATTAGACTGTTTGGCCCTCGATTTGGACCTGTCCTGAAGAAGGGCATGACCTTTTCCTCCAGTGATATCAGCAATAATCTCCTTCAAACCAGGCCTGAATAGGGTCTGCCCCTTGAAGGGAATGTTAAGCAGCTTAGATTTTGAAGTCACGTCAGCTGACCATGATTTAAGCCATAGCGCCCTGCGCGCCTGTATAGCAAAACCAGAATTCTTAGCCGTTAGTTTAGTCAAATGAACAATGGCATCAGAAACAAAAGAATTGGCTAGCTTAAGTGCTCTAAGCTTGCCAAGTATGTCATCCAAAGGAGTCGCTACCTGTAAGGCCTCTTCCAGAGACTCAAACCAGAACGCCGCAGCAGCAGTGACAGGCGCAATGCATGCAAGGGGCTGTAGGATAAATCCTTGTTGAATAAACATTTTCTTAAGGTAACCTAATTTTTTATCCATTGGATCTAAAAAAGCACAACTGTCCTCGACAGGGATAGTAGTACGCTTTGCTAGGGTAGAAACTGCTCCCTCCACCTTAGGGACTGTCTGCCATAAGTCCTGTGTGGTGGCGTCTATTGGAAACATTTTTCTAAAAATAGGAGGGGGAGAGAACGGCACACCTGGTCTATCCCATTCCTTATTAATAATTTCTGTAAACCTTTTAGGTATTGGAAAAACATCAGTACACACCGGCACTGCATAGTATTTATCCAGTCTACACAATTTCTCTGGCACTGCAATTGTATCACAGTCATTCAGAGCAGCTAAAACCTCCCTGAGCAACACGCGGAGGTGTTCAAGCTTAAATTTAAATGTAGAAATATCAGAATTAGGTATCTTTCCTGAGTCAGAAACATCACCCACAGACTGAAGCTCTCCTTCCTCAGCTTCGGCATGTTGTGAGGCTGTATCAGACATGGTTCTTAAAGCGTCAGTATGCTCTGCATTTCGTCTAACCCCAGAGCTATCTCACTTACCTCTAAGTTCAGGTAGTCTGGCTAATACCGCTGACAGTGTATTATCCATGACTGCCGCCATGTCTTGTAAAGTAATCGCTATGGGCGCCCTAGATGTACTTGGCGCCATTTGAGCGTGAGTCCCTTGAGCGGGAGTCAAAGGATCAGACACGTGGGGAGAGTTAGTCGGCATAACTTCCCCCTCGTCAGATTCCTCTGGTGATAAATTTTTTAAAGACAGAATATGATCTTTATTGCTTAAAGTGAAATCAGTACATTTGGTACACATTCTAAGAGGGGGTTCCACCATGGCTTTCAAACATAATGAACAAGGAGTTTCCTCTATGTCAGACATGTTTGTACAGACTAGCAATGAGACTAGCAAGCTTGGAAAACACTTTAAATCAAGTTAACAAGGAAATATAAAAAGCGGTACTGTGCCTTTAAGAGAAACACATTTTGACAAAATTTGCAAAACAATGAAAAAAGGCAGTAAATCAAAAGAAATTTTTACAGTGTATGTAATAAGTTAACAGAGCATTGCACCCACTTGCAAATGGATGATTAACCCCTTAGTTCAAAAAACGGATCAAAAAAACGATAGACGTTTTTTTAACAGTCACAACAAACTGCCACAGCCTGCTGTGGCCCTACCTTCCCCAATAAACGACTTTGGAAAGCCTTTGAGCCCTTTAGAGATGTCCTACAGCATACAGGGGACTCCTGAGGGAAGCTGGATGTCACAGTTTGTAATTTTAACTGCGCAAAAAAGCGCTAAAATAGGCCCCTCCCACTCATACTACAACAGTGGAAAGCCTCAGGAAACTGTTTCTAGGCAAAATTTAAGCCAGCCATGTGGAAAAAACTAGGCCCCAATAAAGTTTTATCACCAAAGCATATATAAAAACGATTAAACATGCCAGCAAACGTTTTATATTGAAATATTATAAGGGTATTACCCCTGAGAGTAAGCATGATACCAGTCACTATTAAATCACTGTATTCAGGGTTAACTTACATTAATCCTGTATCAGCAGCATTTTCTAGCTCATTCCATCTCTAGAAAATTTTTTAACTGCACATACCTCATAGCAGAGTAAACTGCACGCTATTCTCCCGCTGAAGTTATCTCTCTCCTCAGACATATGTGAGAACAGCAATGGATCTTAGTTACAACCTGCTAAGATCATAGAAAACTCAGGCAGATTCTTCTTCTATTTACTGCCTGGGCTAAAATAGTACAACTCCGGTACTATTTAAAAATAATAAATTTTTGATTGAAGAAAAAAACTAACTATTTTTCACCACTCTCTTTTACTACCTCCATGCATGTTGAGAGTTGCAAGAGAATGACTGGATATGGCAGTTAGGGGAGGAGCTATATGACAGCTCTGCTGTGGGTGTCCTCTTGCAACTTCCTGTTGGGAATGAGAATATCCCACAAGTAATGGATGATCCGTAGACTGGATACACCTTACAAGAGAAATACATTCTATCTAAAATCTTTGAACAAAGTATAGAAAACTAAAGAGCAGATAAACCTTTTTATTGGTGCATGAATTTTAGAAATGTTATGAATTGATCGATATAGTGTTGCAACACTTAGGGATTGTGATTTATTTTATCTTGGTATTATCATGTTTTTATTTTGAAAATAAATTGTAGAAGAATTTTTCACTTATCCTGTCCAAGGTCTAGTTTTTTCTACATATTTAGCTAACAACTTCCATACACACCTTTATCCCTTTTGCAGATTAAGCGCCTAATCTCCATAACTTTTTCACCAGTCCTCTATTTTACCCCAACAGCCCAAAATTCTAATTTACATAGAACCAAAATGTATCTCACACACTATCTTATTGCAGCGCGCTCTCATGCTGCTCCTCTTCTACACTAATACTGATTAGAGAGCAATAGCACCCTCATGCTGCTCCTATTCCTGCGCACACTTACACTAATACTGATTAGAGAGCAATAGCACCCTCATGCTGCTCCTATCCCTGCGCACACTTACACTAATACTGATTAGAGAGCAATAGCACCCTCATGTGCTCCTCTTCCTGCGCACAGTTACACTAATACTGATTAGAGAGCAATAGCACACCCTCATGCTGCTCCTATTCCTGCGCACACTTACACTAATACTGATTAGAGAGCAATAGCACACCCTCATGCTGCTCCTATTCCTGCGCACACTTACACTAATACTGATTAGAGAGTAATAGCACACCCTCATGCTGCTCCTATTCCTGCGCACACTTACACTAATACTGATTAGAGAGCAATAGCACACCCTCATGCAGCTCCTATTCCTGCGCACACTTATAATAATACTGATTAGAGAGCAATAGCACACTCTCATGCTGCTCCTCTTCCTGCGCATACTTACACTAATACGGATTAGAGAGCAATAGCACACTCATGCTGCTCCTCTTCCTGCGCACACTTACACTAATATTGATTAGAAAGCAATAGCACACTCATGCTGCTCCTCTTCCTGCGCACACTTACACTAATACTGATTAGAGAGCAATAGCACACTCTCATGCTGCTCCTCTTCCAGCGCACACTTACACTAATACTGATTAGAGAGCAATAGCACCCTCATGCTGCTCCTCTTCCTGCGCACACTTACACTAATACTGATTACAGAGCAATAGCACACTCATACTGCTTCTCTTCCTGCACACACTTGCACTAATACTGATTAGAGAGCAATAGCACACTCTCATGCTGCTCCTCTTCCTGCGCACACTTACACTAATACTGATGAGAGAGCAATAGCACACTCTCATGCTGCTCCTCTTCCTGCACACACTTACACTAATACTGATTAGAGCAATAGCACACTCATGCTGCTCCTATTCCTGCGCACACTTACACTAATACTGATTAGAGAGCAATAGCACCCTCATGCTGCTCCTCTTCCTGCGCACACTTACACTAATACTGATTAGAGAGCAATAGCACACCCTCATGCTGCTCCTCTTCCTGCGCACACTTACACTAATACTGATTAGAGAGCAATAGCACACCCTCATGCTGCTCCTCTTCCTGCGCACACTTACACTAATACTGATTAGAGAGCAATAGCACACTCTTATGCTGCTCCTCTTCCTGGGCACACTTACACTAATACTGATTAGAGCAATAGCACACTCTCATGCTGCTCCTCTTCCTGCGCACACTTACACTAATACTGATTAGAGCAATAGCACACTCATGCTGCTCCTCTTCCTGCTCACACTTACACTAATACTGATTAGAGAGCAATAGCACACTCTCATGCTGCTCCTCTTCCTGCACACACTTACACTAATACGGATTAGAGCAATAGCACACTCTCATGCTGCTCCTCTTCCTGCACACACTTACACTAATACGGATTAGAGAGCAATAGCACCCTCATACTGCTCCTCTTCTACACTAATACGGATTAGAGAGCAATAGCACACTTATGCTGCTCCTCTTCCTGCGCACACTTACACTAATACTGATTAGAGAGCAATAGCACCCTCATGCTGCACCTATTCCTGCGCACACTTACACTAATACTGATTAGAGAGCAATAGCACACTCATCCTGCTCCTCTTCCTGCGCACACTTACACTAATACTGATTAGAGAGCAATAGCACACTCATGCTGTTCCTATTCCTGCGCACACTTACACTAATACTGATTAGAGAGCAATAGCACACTCTCATGCTGCTCCTCTTCCTGCGCACACTTACACTAATACTGATGAGAGCAATAGCACACTCTCATGCTGCTCCTCTTCCTGCACACACACTAATACTGATTAGAGAGCAATAGCACACTCATACTGCTCCTCTTCCTGCGCACACTTACACTAATACTGATTAGAGAGCAATAGCACACTCTAATGCTGCTCCTCTTCCTGCACACACTTACACTAATACTGATTAGAGCAATAGCACACTCTCATGCTGCTCCTCTTCCTGCACACACTTACACTAATACTGATTAGAGAGCAATAGCACACTCTCATGCTGTTCCTCTTCCTGCGCACACTTACACTAATACTGATTAGAGAGCAATAACACACTCATGCTGCTCCTCTTCCTGCACACACTTACACTAATACTGATTAGAGAGCAATAGCACACTCTCATGCTGTTCCTCTTCCTGCGCACACTTACACTAATACTGATTAGAGAGCAATAACACACTCATGCTGCTCCTCTTCCTGCGCACACTTACACTAATACTGATTAGAGAGCAATAACACACTCATGATGCTCCTCTTTCTGCGCACACTTACACTAATACTGATTAGAGAGCAATAGAACACTCTCATGCTGTTCCTCTTCCTGCACACACTTACACTAATACTGATTAGAGAGCAATAACACACTCATGCTGCTCCTCTTCCTGCGCACACTTACACTAATACTGATTAGAGAGCAATAGCACACCCTCATGCTGCTCCTCTTCCTGCGCACACTTACACTAATACTGATTAGAGAGCAATAGCACACCCTCATGCTGCTCCTCTTCCTGCGCACACTTACACTAATACAGATTAGAGAGCAATAGCACACTCTTATGCTGCTCCTCTTCCTGGGCACACTTACACTAATACTGATTAGAGCAATAGCACACTCTCATGCTGCTCCTCTTCCTGCGCACACTTACACTAATACTGATTAGAGCAATAGCACACTCATGCTGCTCCTCTTCCTGCTCACACTTACACTAATACTGATTAGAGAGCAATAGCACACTCTCATGCTGCTCCTCTTCCTGCACACACTTACACTAATACGGATTAGAGCAATAGCACACTCTCATGCTGCTCCTCTTCCTGCACACACTTACACTAATACGGATTAGAGAGCAATAGCACCCTCATACTGCTCCTCTTCTACACTAATACGGATTAGAGAGCAATAGCACACTTATGCTGCTCCTCTTCCTGCGCACACTTACACTAATACTGATTAGAGAGCAATAGCAACCTCATGCTGCACCTATTCCTGCGCACACTTACACTAATACTGATTAGAGAGCAATAGCACACTCATCCTGCTCCTCTTCCTGCGCACACTTACACTAATACTGATTAGAGAGCAATAGCACACTCATGCTGTTCCTATTCCTGCGCACACTTACACTAATACTGATTAGAGAGCAATAGCACACTCTCATGCTGCTCCTCTTCCTGCGCACACACTAATACTGATTAGAGAGCAATAGCACACTCATACTGCTCCTCTTCCTGCGCACACTTACACTAATACTGATGAGAGCAATAGCACACTCTCATGCTGCTCCTCTTCCTGCACACACACTAATACTGATTAGAGAGCAATAGCACACTCATACTGCTCCTCTTCCTGCGCACACTTACACTAATACTGATTAGAGAGCAATAGCACACTCTAATACTGCTCCTCTTCCTGCACACACTTACACTAATACTGATTAGAGCAATAGCACACTCTCATGCTGCTCCTCTTCCTGCACACACTTACACTAATACTGATTAGAGAGCAATAGCACACTCTCATGCTGTTCCTCTTCCTGCGCACACTTACACTAATACTGATTAGAGAGCAATAACACACTCATGCTGCTCCTCTTCCTGCACACACTTACACTAATACTGATTAGAGAGCAATAGCACACTCTCATGCTGTTCCTCTTCCTGCGCACACTTACACTAATACTGATTAGAGAGCAATAACACACTCATGCTGCTCCTCTTCCTGCGCACACTTACACTAATACTGATTAGAGAGCAATAACACACTCATGATGCTCCTCTTCCTGTGCACACTTACACTAATACTGATTAGAGAGCAATAGAACACTCTCATGCTGTTCCTCTTCCTGCACACACTTACACTAATACTGATTAGAGAGCAATAACACACTCATGCTGCTCCTCTTCCTGCGCACACTTACACTAATACTGATTAGAGAGCAATAACACACTCATGATGCTCCTCTTCCTGCGCACACTTACACTAATACTGATTAGAGAGCAATAGCACACTCTCATGCTGCTCCTCTTCCTGCACACACTTACACTAATACTGATTAGAGAGCAATAGCACACTCTCATGCTGTTCCTCTTCCTGCGCACACTTACACTAATACTGATTAGAGAGCAATAACACACTCATGATGCTCCTCTTCCTGCACACACTTACACTAATACTGATTAGAGCAATAGCACACTCTCATGCTGTTCCTCTTCCTGCGCACACTTACACTAATACTGATTAGAGAGCAATAGCACACACTCATGCTGCTCCTCTTCCTGTGCACACTTACACTAATACTGATTAGAGAGCAATAGCACACTAACATGCTGCTCCTCTTCCTGCGCACACTTACACCAATACTGATTAGAGAGCAATAGCACACACTCATGCTGCTCCTCTTCCTGCGCACACTTACACCAATACTGATTAGAGAGCAATAGCACACACTCATGCTGCTCCTCTTCCTGTGCACACTTACACTAATACTGATTAGAGAGCAATAGCACACTCATGCTACTCCTATTCCTGCGCACACTTACACTAATACTGATTAGAGAGCAATAGCACACTCTCATGCTGCTCCTCTTCCTGCACACACTTACACTAATACTGATTAGAGAGCAATAGCACACTCTCATGCTGCTCCTCTTCCTGCGCACACTTACACTAATACTGATTAGAGCAATAGCACACTCTCATGCTGCTCCTCTTCCTGCACACACTTACACTAATACTGATTAGAGAGCAATAGCACCCTCATGCTGCTCCTCTTCCTGCGCACACCTACACTAATACTGATTAGAGAGCAATAGCACGCTCTCATGCTGCTCCTCTTCCTGTGCACACTTACACTAATACTGATTAGAGAGCAATAACACTCTCATGCTGCTCCTCTTCCTGCGCACACTTACACTAATACTGATTAGAGAGCAATAGCACACTCATACTGCTTCTCTTCCTGCACACACTTAAACTAATACTGATTAGAGAGCAATAGCATCCTCATGCTGCTCCTCTTCCTGCGCACACCTACACTAATACTGATTAGAGAGCAATAGCACGCTCTCATGCTGCTCCTCTTCCTGTGCACACTTACACTAATACTGATTAGAGAGCAATAACACTCTCATGCTGCTCCTCTTCCTGCGCACACTTACACTAATACTGATTAGAGAGCAATAGCACACTCATACTGCTTCTCTTCCTGCACACACTTACACTAATACTGATTAGAGAGCAATAGCACACTCTCATGCTGCTCCTCTTCCTGTGCACACTTACACTAATACTGATTAGAGCAATAGCACACTCATGCTGCTCCTCGTCCTGTGCACACTTACACTAATACTGATTAGAGAGCAATAGCACACTCATACTGCTTCTCTTCCTGCACACACTTACACTAATACTGATTAGAGAGCAATAGCAAACTCTCATGCTGCTCCTCTTCCTGTGCACACTTACACTAATACTGATTAGAGCAATAGCACACTCATGCTGCTCCTCTTCCTGTGCACACTTACACTAATACTGATTAGAGCAATAGCACACTCATGCTGCTCCTCTTCCTGCGCACACTTACACTAATACTGATTAGAGAGCAATAACACTCTCATGCTGCTCCTATTCCTGCGCACACTTACACTAATACTGATTAGAACAATAGCACACTCTCATGCTGCTCCTCTTCCTGTGCACACTTACACTAATACTGATTAGAGAGCAATAGCACACACTCACGCTGCTCCTCTTCCTGCACACACTTACACTAATACTGATTAGAGCAATAGCACACTCTCATGCTGCTCCTCTTCCTGCGCACACTTACACTAATACTGATTAGAGAGCAATAGCACACCCTCATGCTGCTCCTCTTCCTGCGCACACTTACACTAATACTGATTAGAGAGCAATAGCACCCTCATGCTGCTCCTATTCCTGCACACACTTACACTAATACTGATTAGAGAGCAATAACACTCTCATGCTGCTCCTCTTCCTGCGCACACTTACACTAATACTGATTAGAGAGCAATAGCACACTCATGCTGCTCCTCTTCCTGCGCACACTTACACTAATACTGATTAGAGAGCAATAGCACACTCATGCTGCTCCTCTTCCTGCGCACACTTACACTAATACTGATTAGAGAGCAATAGCACACTCATGCTGCTCCTCTTCCTGCGCACACTTACACTAATACTGATTAGAGAGCAATAGCACACTCTCATGCTGCTCCTCTTCCTGCGCACACTTACACTAATACTGATACTGATTAGAGCGCAATAGCACACTCTCATGCTGCTCCTCTTCCTGCGCACACTTACACTAATACTGATTAGAGAGCAATAGCACACTCTCATGCTGCTCCTCTTCCTGCGCACACTTACACTAATACTGATGAGAGAGCAATAGCACACTCTCATGATGCTCCTCTTCCTGCGCACACTTACACTAATACTGATTAGAGCAATAACACACTCATGCTGCTCCTCTTCCTGCGCACACTTACACTAATACTGATTAGAGAGCAATAACATAATTTATGTAAGAACTTACCTGATAAATTCATTTCTTTCATATTAGCAAGAGTCCATGAGCTAGTGACGTATGGGATATACATTCCTACCAGGAGGGGCAAAGTTTCCCAAACCTCAAAATGCCTATAAATACACCCCTCACCACACCCACAATTCAGTTTAACGAATAGCCAAGAAGTGGGGTGATAAGAAAAAAGTGCGAAAGCATATAAAATAAGGAATTGGAATAATTGTGCTTTATACAAAAAAAATCATAGCCACCACAAAAAAGGGCGGGCCTCATGGACTCTTGCTAATATGAAAGAAATGAATTTATCAGGTAAGTTCTTACATAAATTATGTTTTTTTTCATGTAATTAGCAAGAGTCCATGAGCTAGTGACGTATGGGATAATGATTACCCAAGATGTGGATCTTTCCACGCGAGAGTCACTAGAGAGGGAGGGATAAAATAAAGACAGCCAATTCCTGCTGAAAATAATCCACACCCAAAATAAAGTTTAATGAAAAACATAAGCAGAAGATTCAAACTGAAACCGCTGCCTGAAGTACTTTTCTACCAAAAACTGCTTCAGAAGAAGAAAATACATCAAAATGGTAGAATTTTGTAAAAGTATGCAAAGAGGACCAAGTTGCTGCTTTGCAAATCTGATCAATCGAAGCTTCATTCCTAAACGCCCAGGAAGTAGAAACTGACCAAGTAGAATGAGCTGTAATCCTTTGAGGCGGAGTTTTACCCGACTCGACATAGGCAAGATGAATTAAAGATTTCAACCAAGATGCCAAAGAAATGGCAGAAGCTTTCTGGCCTTTTCTAGAACCGGAAAAGATAACAAATAGACTAGAAGTCTTTCGGAAAGACTTAGTAGCTTCAACATAATATTTCAAAGCTCTAACAACATCCAAAGAATGCAACGATTTCTCCTTAGAATTCTTAGGATTAGGACATAATGAAGGAACCACAATTTCTCTACTAATGTTGTTGGAATTCACAACTTTAGGTAAAAATTCAAAAGAAGTTCTCAACACCGCCTTATCCTGATGAAAAATCAGAAAAGGAGACTCACAAGAAAGAGCAGATAATTCAGAGACTCTTCTGGCAGAAGAGATTGCCAAAAGAAACAAAACTTTCCAAGAAAGTAATTTAATGTCCAATGAATGCATAGGTTCAAACGGAGGAGCTTGAAGAGCCCCCAGAACCAAATTCAAACTCCAAGGAGGAGAAATTGACTTAATGACAGGTTTTATACGAACCAAAGCTTGTACAAAACAATGAATATCAGGAAGATTAGCAATCTTTCTGTGAAAAAGAACAGAAAGAGCAGAGGTTTGTCCTTTCAAAGAACTTGCGGATAAACCTTTATCTAAACCATCCTGAAGAAACTGTAAAATTCTCGGAATTCTAAAAGAATGCCAAGAAAAATGATGAGAAAGACACCAAGAAATATAAGTCTTCCAGACTCTATAATATATCTCTCTGGATACAGATTTAAGAGCCTGTAACATAGTATTAATCACAGAGTCAGAGAAACCTCTTTGACCAAGAATCAAGCGTTCAATCTCCATACCTTTAAATTTAAGGATTTGAGATCCTGATGGAAAAAAGGACCTTGCGACAGAAGGTCTGGTCGTAGCGGAAGAGTCCACGGATGGCAAGAGGCCATCCGGACAAGATCCGCATACCAAAACCTGTGAGGCCATGCCGGAGCTACCAGCAGAACAAACGAGCATTCCTTCAGAATCTTGGAGATTACTCTTGGAATAAGAACTAGAGGCGGAAAGATATAGGCAGGATGATACTTCCAAGGAAGTGATAATGCATCCACTGCATCTGCCTGAGGATCCCGGGATCTGGACAGATACCTGGGAAGTTTCTTGTTTAGATGAGACGCCATCAGATCTATTTCTGGAAGCTCCCACATTTGAACAATCTGAAGAAATACCTCTGGGTGAAGAGACCATTCGCCCGGATGCAACGTTTGGCGACTGAGATAATCCGCTTCCCAATTGTCTATACCTGGGATATGAACCACAGAGATTAGACAGGAGCTGGATTCCGCCCAAACCAAAATTCGAGATACTTCTTTCATAGCCAGAGGACTGTGAGTCCCTCCTTGATGATTGATGTATGCCACAGTTGTGACATTGTCTGTCTGAAAACAAATGAACGATTCTCTCTTCAGAAGAGGCCAAGACTGAAGAGCTCTGAAAATTGCACGGAGTTCCAAAATATTGATCGGTAATCTCACCTCCCGAGATTCCCAAACTCCTTGTGCCGTCAGAGATCCCCACACAGCTCCCCAACCTGTGAGACTTGCATCTGTTGAAATTACAGTCCAGGTCGGAAGCACAAAAGAAGCCCCCTGAATTAAACGATGGTGATCTGTCCACCACGTTAGAGAGTGTCGAACAATCGGTTTTAAAGATATTAATTGAGATATCTTTGTGTAATCCTTGCACCATTGATTCAGCATACAGAGCTGAAGAGGTCGCATGTGAAAACGAGCAAAGGGGGTCGCGTCCGATGCAGCAGTCATAAGACCTAGAATTTCCATGCATAAGGCTACCGAAGGGAATGATTGTGACTGAAGGTTTCGACAAGCTGAAATCAATTTTAGACGTCTCTTGTCTGTTAAAGACAGAGTCATGGACACTGAATCTATCTGGAAACCCAGAAAGGTTACCCTTGTCTGAGGAATTAATGAACTTTTTGGTGAATTGATCCTCCAACCATGATCTTGAAGAAACAACACAAGTCGATTCGTATGAGATTCTGCTAAATGTAAAGACTGAGCAAGTACCAAGATATTGTCCAAATAAGGAAATACCACAATACCCTGTTCTCTGATTACAGACAGAAGGGCACCGAGAACCTTTGTAAAAATTCTTGGAGCTGTAGCTAGGCCAAACGGCAGAGCCACAAACTGGTAATGCTTGTCCAGAAAAGAGAATCTCAGGAACTGATAATGATCTGGATGAATCGGAATATGCAGATATGCATCCTGTAAATCTATTGTGGACATATAATGCCCTTACTGAACATAAGGCAAGATAGTCCTTACAGTTACCATTTTGAACGTTGGTATCCTTACATAACGATTCAATATTTTTAGATCCAGAACTGGTCTGAAGGAATTCTCCTTCTTTGGTACCATGAAGAGATTTGAATAAAACCCCATCCCCTGTTCCAGAACTGGAACCGGCATAATTACTCCAGCCAACTCTAGATCTGAAACACAATTCAGAAATGCTTGAGTTTTCACTGGATTTACTGGGATACGGGAAAGAAAAAATCTCTTTGCAGGAGGTCTCATCTTGAAACCAATTCTGTACCCTTCTGAAACAATGTTCTGAATCCAAAGATTGTGAACAGAATTGATCCAAATTTCTTTGAAAAAACGTAACCTGCCCCCTACCAGCTGAGCTGGAATGAGGGCCGCACCTTCATGTGGACTTAGAAGCTGGCTTTGCCTTTCTAGAAGGCTTGGATTTATTCCAGACTGGAGATGGTTTCCAAACTGAAACTGCTCCTGAGGATGAAGGATCAGGCTTTTGTTCTTTGTTGAAACGAAAGGAACGAAAACGATTATTAGCCCTGTTTTTACCCTTAGATTTTCTATCCTGTGGTAAAAAAGTTCCTTTCCCACCAGTAACAGTTGAGATAATAGAATCCAACTGAGAACCAAATAATTTGTTACCCTGGAAAGAAATGGAAAGTAGAGTTGATTTAGAAGCCATATCAGCATTCCAAGTTTTAAGCCATAAAGCTCTTCTAGCTAAAATAGCTAGAGACATAAACCTGACATCAACTCTGATAATATCAAAAATGGCATCACAGATAAAATTATTAGCATGTTGAAGAAGAAGAATAATATTATGAGAATCATGATCTGTTACTTGTTGCGCTAAAGTTTCCAACCAAAAAGTTGAAGCTGCAGCAACATCAGCCAATGATATAGCAGGTCTAAGAAGATTACCTGAACACAGATAAGCTTTTCTTAGAAAGGATTCAATTTTCCTATCTAAAGGATCCTTAAACGAAGTACCATCTGACGTAGGACTAGTAGTACGTTTAGCAAGGGTAGAAATAGCCCCATCAACTCTAGGGATTTTGTCCCAAAATTCTAATCTGTCAGACGGCACAGGATATAATTGCTTAAAACGTTTAGAAGGAGTAAATGAATTACCCAATTTATCCCATTCTCTGGAAATTACTTCAGAAATAGCATTAGGAACAGGAAAAACTTCTGGAATAACCACAGGAGATTTAAAGACCTTATCTAAACGTTTAGAATTAGTATCAAGAGGACCAGAATCCTCGATTTCTAAAGCAATTAGTACTTCTTTAAGTAAAGAACGAATAAATTCAATTTTAAATAAATATGAAGATTTATCAGCATCAATCTCTGAGACAGAATCCTCTGAACCAGAAGAGTCATCAGAATCAGAATGATGATGTTCATTTAAAAATTCATCTGTAGAAAGAGAAGTTTTAAAAGATTTTTTATGTTTACTAGAAGGAGAAATAACAGACATAGCCTTCTTGATGGATTCAGAAACAAAATCTCTTATGTTATCAGGAACATTCTGCACCTTAGATGTTGAGGGAACTGCAACAGGCAATGGTACATTACTAAAGGAAATATTATCTGCATTAACAAGTTTGTCATGACAATTAATACAAACAACAGCCGGAGGAATAGCTACCAAAAGTTTACAGCAGATACACTTAGCTTTGGTAGTTCCAGCACTAGACAGCGATTTTCCTGAAGTATCTTCTGACTCAGATGCAACGTGAGACATCTTGCAATATGTAAGAGAAAAAACAACATATAAAGCAAAATTGATCAAATTCCTTAAATGACAGTTTCAGGAATGGGAAAAAATGCCAATAAACAAGCTTCTAGCAACCAGAAGCAAAGAAAAAATGAGACTGAAATAATGTGGAGACAAAAGCGACGCCCATATTTTTTAGCGCCAAATAAGACGCCCACATTATTTGGCGCCTAAATGCTTTTTGGCGCCAAAAATGACGCCACATCCGGAACGCCGACATTTTTGCCGCAAAAGGACGTCAAAAATGACGCAACTTCCGGCGACACGTATGACACCGGAAACAGAAAAGATTTTTTGCGCCAAAAAAGTCCGCACCAAGAATGACGCAATAAAATGAAGCATTTTCAGCCCCCGCGAGCCTAACAGCCCACAGGGAAAAAGAGTCAAATTTTTTAAGGTAAGAAAAAATGATTGATTCAAATGCATTATCCCAAATATGAAACTGACTGTCTGAAAATAAGGAATGTTGAACATTCTGAGTCAAGGCAAATAAATGTTTGAATACATATATTTAGAACTTTATAAACAAAGTGCCCAACCATAGCTTAGAGTGTCACAGAAAATAAGACTTACTTACCCCAGGACACTCATCTACATGTTTGTAGAAAGCCAAACCAGTACTGAAACGAAAATCAGCAGAGGTAATGGTATATAAATAAGAGTATATCGTCGATCTGAAAAGGGAGGTAAGAGATGAATCTCTACGACCGATAACAGAGAACCTATGAAATAGACCCCGTAGAAGGAGATCACTGCATTCAAAATAGGCAATACTCTCCTCACATCCCTCTGACATTCACTGCACGCTGAGAGGAAAACCGGGCTCCAACCTGCTGCGGAGCGCATATCAACGTAGAATCTAGCACAAACTTACTTCACCACCTCCATAGAAGGCAAAGTTTGTAAAACTGAATTGTGGGTGTGGTGAGGGGTGTATTTATAGGCATTTTGAGGTTTGGGAAACTTTGCCCCTCCTGGTAGGAATGTATATCCCATACGTCACTAGCTCATGGACTCTTGCTAATTACATGAAAGAAAGCACTCTCATGCTGCTCCTCTTCTACACTAATACTGATTAGAGAGCAATAGCACACTCATGCTGCTCCTCTTTCTGCGCACACTTACACTAATACTGATTACAGAGCAATAGCACACTCTCATGCTGCTCCTCTTCCTGCGCACACTTACACTAATACTGATTAGAGAGCAATAGCACCCTCATGCTGCTCCTCTTCCTGTGCACACTTACACTAATACTGATTAGAGAGCAATAGCACACTCTCATGCTGCTCCTCTTCCTGTGCATACTTACACTAATACTGATTAGAGAGCAATAGCACACTCATACTGCTCCTCTTCCTGCGCACACTTACACTAATACTGATTAGAGAGCAATAGCACACTCATGCTGCTCCTCTTCCTGCACACACTTACACTAATACTGATGAGAGAGCAATAGCACACTCTCATGCTGCTCCTCTTCCTGCACACACTTACACTAATACTGATGAGAGAGCAATAGCACACTCTCATGCTGCTCCTCTTCCTGCGCACACTTACACTAATACTGATTAGAGAGCAATAGCACTCTCTCATGCTGCTCCTCTTCCTGTGCATACTTACACTAATACTGATTAGAGAGCAATAGCACACTCTCATGCTGCTCCTCTTCCTGCACACACTTACACTAATACTGATGAGAGAGCAATAGCACACTCTCATGCTGCTCCTCTTCCTGCGCACACTTACACTAATACTGATTAGAGAGCAATAGCACACCCTCATGCTGCTCCTATTCCTGCGCACACTTAAACTAATACTGATTAGAGCAATAGCACACTCTCATGCTGCTCCTCTTCCTGCGCACAATTACACTAATACTGATTAGAGCAATAGCACACTCTCATGCTGCTCCTCTTCCTGCGCACACTTACACTAATGCTGATTAGAGAGCAATAGCACACTCTCATACTGCTCCTCTTCCTGCGCACACTTACAGTAATACTGATTAGAGCAATAGCACTCTCATGCTGCTCCTCTTCCTGCACACACTTACACTAATACTGATTAGAGAGCAATAGCACACTCATACTGCTTCTCTTCCTGCACACACTTACACTAATACTGATTAGAGAGCAATAGCACACTCTCATACTGCTCCTCTTCCTGCGCACACTTACACTAATACTGATTAGAGAGCAATAGCACACTCTCATGCTGCTCCTCTTCCTGCACATACTTACACTAATACTGATTAGAGAGCAATAGCACACTCTCATGCTGCTCCTCTTCCAGCGCACACTTACCCTAATATTGATTAGAGCAATAGCACACTCTCATGCTGCTCCTCTTCCTGCGCACACTTACACTAATACTGATTAGAGAGCAATAGCACACTCATACTGCTTCTCTTTCTGCACACACTTACACTAATACTGATTAGAGAGCAATAGCACACACTCATGCTGCTCCTCTTCCTGCACACACTTACACTAATACTGATTAGAGAGCAATAGCACCCTCATGGTGCTCCTATTCCTGCACACACTTACACTAATACTGATTAGAGAGCAATAGCACCCTCATGCTGCTCCTATTCCTGCACACACTTACACTAATACTGATTAGAACAATAGCACACTCTCATACTGCTCCTCTTCCTGCGCACACTTACACTAATACTGATTAGAGAGCAATAGCACACCCTCATGCTGCTCCTCTTCCTGCGCACACTTACACTAATACTGATTAGAGAGCAATAGCACCCTCATGCTGCTCCTATTCCTGCACACACTTACACTAATACTGATTAGAGAGCAATAACACTCTCATGCTGCTCCTCTTCCTGCGCACACTTACACTAATACTGATTAGAGAGCAATAGCACACTCATGCTGCTCCTCTTCCTGTGCACACTTACACTAATACTGATTAGAGAGCAATAGCACACTCTCATGCTGCTCCTCTTCCTGCGCACACTTACACTAATACTGATTAGAGAGCAATAGCACACTCATGCTGCTCCTCTTCCTGCGCACACTTACACTAATACTGATTAGAGAGCAATAGCACCCTCATGCTGCTCCTCTTCCTGCGCACACTTACACTAATACTGATACTGATTAGAGAGCAATAGCACACTCTCATGCTGCTCCTCTTCCTGTGCACACTTACACTAATACTGATTAGAGAGCAATAACACACTCATACTGCTCCTCTTCCTGCGCACACTTACACTAATACTGATTAGAGCAATAGCACACTCATGCTGCTCCTCTTCCTGTGCACACTTACACTAATACTGATTAGAGAGCAATAACACACTCATGCTGCTCTTCTTCCTGCGCACACTTACACTAATACTGATACTGATTAGAGAGCAATAGCACTCTCATGCTGCTCCTCTTCCTGTGCACACTTACACTAATACTGATTAGAGAGCAATAGCACACTCTCATGCTGCTCCTCTTCCTGCGCACACTTACACTAATACTGATTAGAGCAATAGCACTCTCTCATGCTGCTCCTCTTCCTGCGCACACTTACACTAATACTGATTAGAGAGCAATAGCACACCCTCATGCTGCTCCTCTTCCTGCGCACACTTACACTAATACTGATTAGAGCAATAGCACACTCTCATGCTGCTCCTATTCCTGCACACACTTACACTAATACTGATTAGAGCAATAACACACTCATGCTGCTCCTCTTCCTGCGCACACTTAAATTAATACTGATTAGAGAGCAATAGCACTCTCTCATGCTGCTCCTCTTCCTGCACACACTTACACTAATACTGATTAGAGAGCAATAGCACACTCTCATGCTGCTCCTCTTCCTGCACACACTTACACTAATACTGATTAGAGAGCAATAGTACACTCTCATGCTGCTCCTCTTCCTGCGCACACTTACACTAATACTGATTAGAGAGCAATAGCACACTCATGCTGCTCCTATTCCTGCACACACTTACACTAATACTGATTAGAGCAATAGCACACACTCATGCTGCTCCTCTTCCTGCGCACACTTACACTAATACTGATTAGAGAGCAATAGCACACTCATGCTGCTCCTCTTCCTGCACACACTTACACTAATACTGATTAGAGAGCAATAGCACACTCATGCTGCTCCTCTTCCTGCACACACTTACACTAATACTGATTAGAGAGCAATAGCACACTCTCATGCTGCTCCTCTTCCTGCGCACACTTAAACTAATACGGATTAGAGCAATAGCACACCCTCATGCTGCTCCTCTTCCTGCGCACACTTACACTAATACTGATTAGAGAGCAATAGCACACTCTCATGCTGCTCCTCTTCCTGCGCACAATTACACTAATACTGATTAGAGAGCAATAGCACACTCATACTGCTTCTCTTCCTGCACACACTTACACTAATACTGATTAGAGAGCAATAGCACACACTCATGCTGCTCCTCTTCCTGTGCACACTTACACTAATACTGATTAGAGAGCAATAGCACTCTCATGCTGCTCCTCTTCCTGCGCACACTTACACTAATACTGATTAGAGAGCAATAGCACTCTCATGCTGCTCCTCTTCCTGCGCACACTTACACTAATACTGATTGGAGAGCAATAGCACCCTCATGCTGCTCCTCTTCCTGCGCACACTTACACTAATACTGATTAGAGAGCAATAGCACTCTCATGCTGTTCCTCTTCCTGCGCACACTTACACTAATACTGATTAGAGAGCAATAGCACTCTCATGCTGCTCCTGTTCCTGCGCACACTTACACTAATACTGATAAGAGAGCAATAGCACACCCTCATGCTGCTCCTCTTCCTGCGCACACTTACACTAATACTGATTATAGAGCAATTGCACCCTCATGCTGCTCCTCTTCCTGCGCACACTTACACTAATACTGATTAGAGAGCAATAGCACACTCTCATGCTGCTCCTCTTCCTGCGCACACTTACACTAATACTGATTAGAGAGCAATAGCACGCTCTCATGGGAGCCATTTAGTGGGGCGATTGGGACCCTCTCATGGGAGCCATTTAGTGGGGGCGATTGGGACCCTCTCATGGGAGCCATTTAGTGGGGGCGATTGGGACCCTCTCATGGGAGCCATTTAGTGGGGGCGATTGGGACCCTCTCATGGGAGCCATTTAGTGGGGGCGATTGGGACCCTCTCATGGGAGCCATTTAGTGGGGGCGATTGGGACCCTCTCATGGGAGCCATTTAGTGGGGGCGATTGGGACCCTCTCATGGGAGCCATTTAGTGGGGGCGATTGGGACCCTCTCATGGGAGCCATTTAGTGGGGGCGATTGGGACCCTCTCATGGGAGCCATTTAGTGGGGGCGATTGGGACCCTCTCATGGGAGCCATTTAGTAGGGCGATAGGGACCCTCTCATGGGAGCCATTTAGTGGGGCGATAGGGACCCTCTCATGGGAGCCATTTAGTGGGGCGATAGGGACCCTCTCATGGGAGCCATTTAGTGGGGCGGTTGCTGGGAATATAGTGAAGCTTTAAGAAAAGCTGTGGGTCATATAGTAATTGCTGAAATGTAAAGGCACAATGCCCCATGTCACCTGCTGGAGTGTATTAAATATTTACCTATTATTTCATATGAAATAGACATTTTTACCTGAATACTGCAGTACCCAGCAGTACAGAGACTCACACACATTCCCCCCTAGTGTTTACACTTACGTTGCCCAATCTGTGCTTCTGGAACTCGCTCTCTGATAATACGGCACGCGTCATAGATCATAGTAGAGGGCTCAAACTGCATCGTCTTGACAACATTTCCAATGGCAATCTTCAGCGATAACGCCACCATGTCTGCAGCGAACGGAGGGGTCTAATCTACAGAGAAATCTGCAGTGAGGAAAAAAAAAGATATTCCTTCTTGGCAGTGAGTCCACAAGAACATTCTTAAAAGGGACAGGCTACTCCAGAATCTTTTAAATTAAAAGATAGATAATCCCTTTATTACCCATTCCCCGGTTTTGCTTAACCAACACTGTTATATTAATATACTTTTTACTTCTGTGATTACCTTGTATCTAAGCCTCTGCAGACTGCTCCTTATCTCAGTTATATTAATATACTTTTTACCTCTGTGATTACCCTGTATCTAAGCCTCTGCAGACTGCCCCTTATCTCTGTTATATTAATATACTATTTACCTCTGATTACCTTGTATCTAAGCGTCGGCAGACTGCCCCTTATCTCAGTTATATTAATATACTTTTTACCGAGGGGGCGGAGTCGGCCGACGAAGAACATGGCCGCAGAGTAAGATAGCTCCGGAGCTCTGAAATCGGGTGGCGGGTCCCCCGGACAGCATCAAGCACTAATTTGCAGCTACTAGGTGGCATCAACCATCCGACCACCATGGGAGCCTAACATAGGAGAAAAATCCCCGCATTGACACAATTTAGAGTGAGCGCTGACCCCGAGGCCTAGTTAGAGATCACTACGCAGGAGCATGGTGACGCAGCTACAGCATATACCAGGCAGCAGCGATGAGAACAACTAGCAACAAGCGGATCAATGCAGCCCTCTCTGAGTGCAACTGGGACCAAAAAGGTGCTGGACATCGACGCCGCTGACCACTTATCCCCACTGCTGACCGCAAGTATACACTTTATGCACATGACAGGGGCTCACTTTGACAAGGGGCATTACAAGTAGAGATTGGCCTGGCACTTAGGCCCCCCCTGATACACAAGATATTAATCTACATCGGCCTCTGCAAACTACACACCTGGCAGGTCCTCAATGTTACTATCAGCCTAGCATAGGAACCTTCAAGTGGGGGAAAATTCTAAAACTGGCCCCCGTGTCAGAAAGGCCGTAGGGGAGGTGACTATATCTATAAACAGGCAGCCTGACTTTATTTAAAACAGCCAAAGAAATCCTCCGGGTGACAGCTGTACAAATTAGATGCAGCTCACACTCAAAAACGGGTGACAGTGGAATATATAACAGCTGTAAATACATAGAACATTCTGAGGTTACACGAACCCTTCTTTTCTTATAACCACGAGGGCGCGGAATCCGCAGCTAAGATACCTTTAGATAAAAGACCATCATGGCATCACGCAGCAAGCAAAAAGCTGAAAAGCTAAATAAACCTGCTATGTCTACAAATACCAAGCTAAATGCTTTTTTCAAACCCCAAGAAGGGCTAACACACTCAAACACAAACATGATTACTGAGGACAGCGCAGATGGCTTGGAAGAAAACTCACAGTGGAGCGACACTCAAAGCACCCCACTCACAAAAGCTGACTTAGACAACCTTCCCACTAAGAAGGATCTTACCTTTTTCATGTCACAGGTTAATCAAGCGATTAAGGAAGGTTTGGCAGGGGTAAAGAAAGAAATTACTGCTTTAGGAAATAGAGTGATGTTGCTAGAAGAACAAGTAGAAGAAACTTAGAAGAAGCTGTTCAACAACAGAATACGGCGATAGTACAGCTGCAGGCACAAATAGAGGACCTCGACAATCGAGGTAGATGGCAGAACCTCAGAATCAGAGGTGTTCCGGAGCAGATACTTCAGGCGCAGATAGCCTCATACCTTCAAAATTTATTTAAATACTTGCTGGATCTGAACACAGGCGAAACTATCGTACTGGACAGAGCACATAGGGCCTTAAGAGCACGGCCTTCCGCAACAGCACCTCCAAGGGACATTATCTTGTGCTGTCATAAATTTACAGATAAAGAGAGAATCTTGCAGGCAGCGAGAAAGAAATCACCGATCATCTTTGGGGAAGACAGTATACAGGTATATGCGGATCTCAGCAGCCTCACATTGGCGAAACGAAAAGAAGCACGTTACCTGACTCTGCATTTAACTGACCTTGGCATCCCATACAGATGGGGCTTCCCTTTTTCCATCAAAGTCACAAAGAATGACAAGATTTATACATATAGGAGCCCTGAGGACATAGAAAGTTTTTGCAAGCAATTGGAAATATCACAACCCTCTATTCCATCTTTAAAAGTCCCAGACCGGGGAAATAAGACTCAGACTAGCCTCCCACAGAGGCCACAACGACCAGAATGGACAACAGTCCCGAAAAAAAGGAGAAACACCCCCTCTGGTTCCTTGACTGGAGACGGAGAGGAAGAAGATATAACCTGAACTGCTGCATGGCATATGTAGAGTCTTTCTTTATAGTTGACCCGAGGTCATGTTCTGATTGCTAGCCTCATAGGTTTCATCAAATATGCTAGGTTTGATCAAAAGTTAATATGTTGAAATAGTTATTTTAAATTGTCTTTACTGTAATTGAAAGATTTGAGGGGTTTTATTTGAGAGAGTTAAAATGTTCCATTATCTGAAATGCCCCCAATATCTTCATCCTGGTTCGGGGTGCCGCCCCCGGAACAGAGCTGGCCAATTTCTGTTCTTTTCCCCCCTTACTACTTCTGTTACCTTTGGCCAGCTGCTCTTTACCCTTCCTTCCTTTCCCTCCTCTCCCTTCCCCCCCCCCCTTTTTTCCTCGACCCTTCCCTTGATCCATCTCCAGTTTTTCCCCCTTTCCCTCCACTTCCTTCTCTTACTCCTCGCAGTCCCTCGACTTCCAGTAGATATGGGTTTGTACCTCTTATGTGCACTATTGAAATGTATCAAGATTTTGTTCAAAAATTCGTGTTTTTTCAGTTATGTTGATTTTTCTTTTGTTTTTCTTCTCATGTCTGTCACCTTATTCGACCTTCTTCCCTTCTGTCCTTTGCTACAAGCCAGGTCATCCTGATGCAGCCGCTTTGCCATCTACTCTTGCTGAATGCCTACATGGGGTAAGAGCTTTTCCATATACCCGACACACTCACAAATGACTGACGCTCATTTCACAAAATGTGAAGGGACTAAACTCACCCACAAAATGCTCAATAGCGCTGCGATGCTTTGCTAAACACAAAGATTCGATTATCTTTATTCAGGAAACCCATTTTAAAGAGCAGGCGGAACCTAGATTTCTATCCAAATCGCATCCAGAGGTTTATTTTAATTCCCTACCAGGTAAAAAAGCAAATGGAGTGGTGATTCTACTACACAAAAATATTCATTTTAAATTAACGAAAAAAGTAGCGGATGATGAGGGTAGAATTCTGATGCTAATAGGGACACTATTTAACAACCCGATAACCTTAGCGAATGTATATGCTCCTAATAATCATAAGGCGAAATTCTTTAACCAACTTAGCAAATTAATAAACGATAATAAGAAAGGGGCACTAATTCTAGGTGGGGATTTGAACGTCACATTAGACCCCATGTTGGATTCCTCCTCTGGGAAGACACCTTCTCTAGCCCGACCCCCAAACGCGATTTAGGATTGCCTGTCACAGCTAGGCCTGATAGATGTCTGGCGAATACAACACAGCTCACAAAGAAATTACACGTTTTATTCCCACCCCTGGGCAGTCTACACGAGAATAGATTATCTCTTAATTGAGAGAGACACCACCTAGCTCTAGCCACAGAATCCGATATTCAGCCAACCGCATGGTCAGATCACTCCCAGATAAGCATTAATCTGAAATGGCCTAACCACCCAATCACCCCCTTCATATGGAGATTAGACAGTTCACTCCTCAACGATCCGTCAATCAAAGAGACCCTGACTAAATCATTACAAGAATATTTCCAAATAAATGCCACACCTGATGTGGAATCTAGACTGGTGTGGGAAGCCCATAAGGCTGTTATGAGGGGGGAATGCATCAAGCAATTGGCATATAGGAGGAAGACATATAATGAGAGAGTCCACACTTTGACAGGGCAACTTGGGAATCTGGAACTCCAACACAAAAACACACCATCAGATACTAAGATTTACACAATGCTAACCAAAACCAGACAGGATCTAAATAATATTTTAAGGAAGGAAGCACAAAGAAAAGCTCTAAATATTAGAAAGTTGTATGCTTATGAAGGAAACCGATCAGGCCCTCTGCTCGCGAAACTCTTACAAGCCCAACACGCTAGATCCCAAGTAGAAAAGCTGGTGACCACAGACAAGCAACACTTACATGATAGCAAACAAATAGCAGACTATTTTAGTAAATTTTATTCTAAGCTATACAATTTAGACAGCATAAACACGTTGGAACATTTAAAAGATATGCAGGAATATATAAAAGCCGCAGACCTTCCGGCCTTAGATCAAACACAAAGGGAAGCCTTGGAAGCTCCTATATCACTAACAGAAGTTGTTAAAGCCATTACCAATTTACCCTCAGGAAAGAGCCCGGGTCCCGACGGCTTTACCAACGCATATTATAAATCTTTTAAGGGCATTCTAGCTCCGCACCTATTGCACTTATTCAACGCTTTAGACGAAAATCCCACACTCTCTAGGGACATGCTGCTGGCACACATTTCGGTCATACCTAAACCCAACAAAGACCCCACCGACCCAGGTAGTTACAGGCCTATATCCCTCTTAAATTCGGACGTCAAGATTCTGGGCAAGATATTGGCCACTCGAATTAATGGAATACTTAGCTCCCTCATACATATGGATCAGGTGGGTTTTGTCCCTGGGAGGGAAGCCAGGGACAACACAATCAGGGCGGTTACCTTGTCCTCTTATGCCAAACGTTATAACATCCCTTCAGTCCTTATAGGGACGGATGCCGAAAAGGCATTCGATCGCATTAATTGGACCTTTCTAAAAGAAACTTTACTTTCCCAAGGATTTGGCCCCAAAATGATACAGCGTATACTTAGTTTATATTCCCAACCTACAGCTAGAGTTAAAGCTAATGGAATGCTTTCGGATCCCTTTGATATAAAAAATGGGACGAGACAGGGCTGCCCCTTATCCCCCATACTGTTTATCCTGACTATGGAGGTCCTAGCAGCTAACATCAGGCAGAACGAAGAGATTAAAGGAATCCCTATAGGACCTCATAGCTTTAAAGTTGCGATGTACGCAGACGACATCCTATTTTCACTAGCTGATCCCCTTACCAGTATACCTGAAGTGCTGCGACAAATAGACACCTTTGGTAAATTCTCCAACTTCCTAGTTAACAAACATAAATCAGAAATTTTAAACATATCACTCCCCACATCCAACTTCCGCTCCATCAGTGATATATGCCCGTTAAAACTACAGGAAAAATCCTTAAAATATCTGGGGGTAAATATCTCCCCAAACATGGCACAACTGTTCGACGAGAACTACCTGACACTATCTCGCAAACTACAAGTAGACTTCAATACATGGTCATCTAAACCAATTACATGGTGGGGGAGAACTCAATGTGTTAAAATGACAGTCTTGCCCAGGGTCTTGTACGTATTCCAAACCCTCCCAATCCCAATTCCTAAGTGGTATGTAGTGGAAAATGAAGCCGAGGGTGAATAGGGAAAACTTATATAGAGCGCAGGATAGGGGAGGATTGGGCTTACCTTGCATGCTAGACTATCTAGATGCAGTAACGTTGCAGAGAGTAATAGATTGGCACAGGTCGGCTGATACTAAAGCCTGGGTAGCAATAGACTCAAACATCCTCAAAGACCCCGAGGTAGGAGCCCTTTGTTGGGTCCCTAAAGAACTCAGACCACCCCAGTGTACAGAGCTTGCAATACACCGTAGAACATTTGAATCTTGGGATTTAATCACCACAAGGAGAAAACATATCTCAAGAGTTCGTTCTCCACTATTCCCAATCCCGAGAAATGCAGAATTGATAGGAGGATTAGATAAAGGTCACAGGAGACTGACGGGCTGGGGGTACACTATTCCATTAAATGAATTCGTTACGCAGGGGAAGCTCAAAAAGAGAGAGGATTTGATTGACGTGCTGGGAGGCAGTTATTCGGATTGGTTAAAATATTCCCAGCTAGCTCATTTTGTACACACGTCACCCCATAGACAGGACTACTTGAGGGAGCTGACCCCATTTGAGAGTCACTGCACAACCAAAGGAACAGCAAGACATTCACTGTCTTTAGCAAAAAAAATGATCCAGGGAAAACATGCACAACAACTCCCTTCGTACACACATCACTGGCACGCAGACATTCTCACTGAGTTACAGATAGAGGACTGGCAATACATTTTCATGCGAACGAGGAAAGCCTCAACCTCCCCCCAAGCTTTAGAACTTAACTACAAAGTCTTATCACGTTGGTACCTCACCCCGGTGAGATTACAATCTATCTACCCTGAAACCTCAGGGAAATGCTGGCGAGGATGTGGGGGGAGAGGCACCTACCTACATATGTGGTGGAGTTGCCCTAAAGTACAATCTCTTTGGGACTCAGTGGAGAGTTATCTCAAACCACTTTTGGGGAACGACATCTCTCTGTCACCTAGAATTGCGCTACTGAATGACTTGCCGAAATTACCGTGCAAATTAAGACTGACCATACTCCAAATGAGCATGACAGGAGCCAAAGCGCTCATAGCATTACACTGGAAGACCCCTTACTCACCGACACTGACAAACTGGACGGACAAAGTTACAGACCTCCTAAACTTGGAGGAATATGGCTACACTAAGAGGGGGAAATGACACATGCTAGCAGACATAAAATTCCTATGGGAGGGTGGTGGACGAGATACTGTACCAACTGCGCCCATGGAAATTTAGCTTCTAGGCCCACAAGGCGGACACTTCAACAAGATTTTCTTTAGACGGACGGATGAGTGAAAGGACAGGTTTTCAACCATACTTTTAAAATCTCTTTTGAAGACACACTTCTTCAAGATAAGCATTTTAGCGGATGACAGATATTTTCTTTTTTCTTTTCTTTTATTTCCTTTTACTTTCTTTCTTCTCCTGTTTATTTTATGTGTATGTTTAAACTGTTCGCAAATTGTTATTATCATTAAGATTCAATTCTCTTTTTTGTGATTCAAAGTATAAGAGTAAGTTAACATAGACCAGTTATCAATCCCCGGTGTGAAGCTTTGGACTTTGAGAAATTTACAAGTACCCAGGTCACAGATAGCTCAAAACCGATAATGTCAATGCCATGTATATAGTATATGTCTACCATAGATAAGAATATCATTGGAGATGCATTGTACAATCTTTTTCTGAATCAATAAAACTGTTAAAAATAAAAAATAAATAAAAAAATATACTTTTTACCTCTGTGATTACCTTGTATCTAAGCCTCTGCAGACTGCTCCTTATCTCAGTTATATTAATATACTTTTTACCTCTGTGATTACCTTGTATCTAAGCCTCTGCAGACTGCTCCTTATCTCAGTTATATTAATATACTTTTTACCTCTGTGATTACCTTGTATCTAAGCCTCTGCAGACTGCCCCATATCTCAGTTATATTAATATACTTTTTACCTCTGTGATTACCCTGCATCTAATCCTCTGCAGACTGCTCCTTATCTCAGTTATATTAATATACATTTTACCTCTGTGATTACCCTGTATCTAAGCCTCTGCAGACTGCCCCCTTATCTCAGTTATATTAATATACTATTTACCTCTGTGATTACCTTGTATCTAAGCCTCTGCAGACTGCTCCTTATCTCAGTTAAATTAATATACTATTTACCTCTGTGATTACCTTGTATCTAAGCCTCTGTAGACTGCTCCTTATCTCAGTTATATTAATAAACTGTTTACCTCTGTGATTACCCTGTATCTAAGCCTCTGCAGACTGCCACCTTATCTCAGTTATATTAATATACTTTTTAACTCTGTGATTACCTTGAATCTAAGCCTTTGCAGACTGCCCCTTATCTCGGTTATATTAATATACTTTGTACCTCTGTGATTACCTTGCATCTAAGCCTCTGCAGACTACCCCTTATCTCAGTTATATTAATATACTTTTTACCTCTGTGATTACCCTGTATCTAATCCTCTGCAGACTGCTCCTTATCTCAGTTATATTAATATACTTTTTACCTGTGTGATTAACCTGTATCTAAGCCTCTGCAGACTGCCCCCTTATCTCAGTTATATTAATATACTTTTTACCTCTGTGATTACCCTGTATCTAATCCTCTGCAGACTGCTCCTTATCTCAGTTATATTAATATACTTTTTACCTGTGTGATTAACCTGTATCTAAGCCTCTGCAGACTGCCCCCTTATCTCAGTTATATTAATATACTTTTTACCTCTGTGATTACCTTGTATCTAAGCCTCTGCAGACTGCCCCTTATCTCAGTTATATTAATATACTATTTACCTCTGTGATTACCCTGTATCTAAGCCTCTGCAGACTGATCCCTTATCTCAGTTATATTAATATACTTTTTATCTCTGTGATTACCCTCTATCTAAGCCTCTGCAGACTGCTCCTTATATCAGATATATTAATATATTTATTACCTCTGTGATTACACTGTATCTAAGCCTCTGCAGACTGCTCCTTATCTCAGTTATATTAATATACTTTATACCTCTGTGATTACCTTGTATCTAAGCCTCTGCAGACTGCACCCTTATCTCAGTTATATTAATATACTTTTTATCTCTGTGATTACCTTGTATCTAATCCTCTGCAGACTGCCCCTTATCTCAGTTATATTAATATACTTTTTACCTCTGTGATTACCCTGTATCTAAGCCTCTGCAGACTGCTCCTTATCTCAGTAATATTAATTTAACCTAGATTATGAGTTCTGCGTTAGGGTTAAAAAGCAGCGTTGAGAGGTCCCAACGCTGCTTTTAATGCCCGCTGTCTTGCAGGTGTACCGCTCACTTTTTTTCTGCGACTCGAACATACCGCAAATCCACTTACGTCAATTGCGTATCCTATATTTTCAATGGGATTTTACTAACGCAGGTATTACGAGTCTTGGAAAAAGTGAGCGGTACACCCTCTGTCAAGACACCTACCGCATTTAAAAGTCAGTAGTTAAGAGTTTTATGGGTTAACGCCGTAACATAAAACTCTTCACTAAAGTGCTAAAGAGTACACTAACACCCATAAACTACCTATTAACCCCTAAACCGAGCCCCCCCCCCCCACACATCGCAAACACAAATAAAAATTTTAACCCCTAATCTGCCGACCGGACATCGCTGCCACTTTAATAAATATATTAACCCCTAAACCGCCGCAATCCCGCCTCGCAAACACTAGTTAAATTTTATTAACCCCCTAATATGCCGTCCCTAACATCGCCGACACCTACCTACATTTATTAACCCCTAATCTGCCGCCCCCAACGTCGCCGCCACTATATTAAAGTTATTAACCCCTAAATCTAAGTCTAAGTCTAACACCCCCATAACTTAAATATAATTTAAATAAATCTAAATAAAATTTACTACAATTAAATAAATAATTCCTATTTAAAACTAAATACCTGTAAAATAAACCCTAAGATAGCTACAATATAACGAATAATTACGTTGTAGCTAGCTAAGGTTTTATTTTTATTTTACAGGCAACTTTGTATTTATTTTAACTAGGTACAATAGTTATTAAATATTTAATAACTTCCTAGTTAAAATAAAGACAAATTTACCTGTAAAATAAACCCTAACCTAAGTTACAATTACACCTAACACTACACTATCATTAAATTAATTACCTAAACTAAATACAATTAAATACAATGTAAAACAATTATCTAAAGTACAGAGAAAAAAAACACTAACAGAAAATAATAAAATTACAATTTTTTTAAACTAATTACACCTAATCCCCCTAATAAAATAAAAAAGCCCCCCAAAATAATAAAAATCCCTACCCTACACTAAATTACAAAAAGCCCTTAAAAGGGCCTTTTGTGGGGAATTGCCTCAAAGTAATCAGCTCTTTTACTATTAAAAAAAATTACAAATCCCCCCCCCAACATTACTACCCACCACCCACACACCCAACCCTACTCTAAAACCCACCCAATCCCCCCTTAATAAAAACACTAACCCCTTGAAGATCACCCTACCTTGAGACGTCTTCACCCAACCTGGCAGAAGTCCTCAACGAAGCTGGGCGAAGTGGTCCTCCAGACGGGCAGAAGTCTTCATCCAGGCAGCATCTTCTATCTTCATCCATCCGGAGCTGAGCCGGTCCATCTTCAAAACATCCGACGCGGAGTATCCTCTTCTGTCTTCAACCGACGACTAAATGACGGTACCTCTAAGTGACGTCATCCAAGATGGCGTCCCTTCAATTCCGATTGGCTGATAGAATTCTATCAGCCAATTGGAATTAAGGCAGAAAAAATCCTATTGGCTGATTGGATCAGTTCCAATCAGCCAATAGAATGCAAGCTCAATCCTATTGGCTGATTGGATCAGCCAATAGGATTGAACTTCAATCCTATTGGCTGACTGCATCAGCCAATAGGATTTTTTCTACCTTAATTCCAATTGGCTGATAGAATTCTATCAGCCAATCGGAATTGAAGGGATGCCATCTTGGATGACGTCACTTAAAGGTACTGTCATTTAGTTGTCGGATGAAGACAGAAGAGGATGCTCCGCGTTGGATGTGTTGAAGATGGACCCGCTCCACTCCTGATGGATGAAGATAGAAGATGCCGCCTGGATGAAGACTTCTGCCCGTCTGGAGGACCTCTTCTTCCCGGCTTGGATGTGGACTTCTGCCCGGTTGGGTGAAGACGTCTCAAGGTAGGGTGATCTTCAAGGGGTTAGTGTTAGTTTTTATTAAGGGGGGTTTGGGTGGGTTTTAGAGTAGGGTTGGGTGTGTGGGTGGTGGGTTTTAATGTTGGGGGGGTGTATTGTATTTTTTTTTTTTTTACAGGTAAAAGAGCTGATTACTTTGGGGCAATGCCCCGCAAAAAGCCCTTTTAAGGGCTATTTGTAATTTAGTGTAGGGTAGGGATTTTTATTACTTTGGGGGGCTTTTTTATTTTATAAGGGGGATTAGATTAGGTGTAATTAGTTTAAAAAAAATTGTAATTTTATTATTTTCTGTAATTTAGTGGGGGGGGTCTCGTACTTTAGATAATTGTTTTACATTGTATTTAGTTTAGGTAATTTAATTAGTGTAGTGTTAGGTGTAATTGTAACTTAGGTTAGGATTTATTTTACAGGTAAATTTGTCTTTATTTTAACTAGGTAGCTATTAAATAGTTATTAACTATTTAATAACTATTGTACCTAGTTAAAATAAATACAAATTTGCCTGTAAAATTAAAATAAATCCTAAAATAGCTACAATGTAACTATTAGTTATATTGTAGCTAGCTTAGGGTTTATTTTATAGGTAAGTATTTAGTTTTAAATAGGAATTATTTAGTTATTAATAGAAAATTTTATTTAGATTTATTTAAATTATATTTAAGTTATGGGGGTGTTAGGGTTAGACTTAGGTTTAGGAATTAATACATTTAATATAGTGGTGGCGATGTTGTGGGCGGCAGATTAGGGGTTAATAATTGTAGTTAGGTTGTGGCGACATTGGGGGCGGCAGATTAGGGGTTAATAAATATAATGTAGGTGTCGGCGATGTTGGGGGCAGCAGATTAGGGGCTCATAAGTATAATGTAGGTGGCGGCGGTGTCCGGAGCGGCAGATTAGGGGTTAATAAGTGTAAGATTAGGGGTGTTTAGACTCAGGGTTCATGTTAGGGTGTTAGGTGTAGACATAAAAGTATTTAACCATAGGAATCAATGGGGTTGCGTTAGGATCTGAACGCTGCTTTTTTGCAGGTGTTAGGTTTTTTTTTCAGCCGAATCTGCCCCATTGATTCCTATGGGGAAATCGTGCACGAGCACGTTTAGCCAGCTCACCGCTACCGTAAGCAGCGCTGGTATTGAGGTGAGATGTGGAGCAAAATTTTGCTCAACTCACTTTTCTGCGGCTAATGCCGGGTTTAAAAAAAAAACGTAATACCAGCGTTGTCTGTAGGTGAGTGGTGAGCATAAACTGCTCGTTAGCCCCGCAAGCCTTACCGACAAGTTCTCAGTTATATTAATATACTTTTTACCTCTGTAATTACCTTGTATCTAAGCCTCTGCAGACTGCTCCTTATCTCAGTTATATTAATATACTTTTTACCTCTGTGATTACCTTGTATCTAAGCCTCTGCAGACTGCCCCTTATCTCAGTTATATTAATATACTTTTACCTCTGTGATTACCTTGTATCTAAGCCTCTGCAGACTGCCCCTTATCTCAGTTATATTAATATACTTTTTACCTCTGTGATTACCCTGTATCTAAGCCTCTGCAGACTGTCCCTTTATCTAAGTTATATTAATATACTTTTTACCTCTGTGATTACCTTGTATCTAAGCCTCTGCAGACTGCCCCTTATCTCAGTTATATTAATATACTTTTACCTCTGTGATTACCTTGTATCTAAGCCTCTGCAGACTGCCCCTTATCTCAGTTATATTAATATACTTTTTACCTCTGTGATTACCCTGTATCTAAGCCTCTGCAGACTTATCCTTACCTCAGTTATATTAATATACTTTTACCTCTGTGATTACCTTGTATCTAAGCCTCTGCAGACTGCCCCCTTATTTAAGTTATTTTGACAGACTTGCATTTTAGCCAATCAGTGCTGACTCCTAGGTAACTCCATGTGCGTGAGCACAACATTATCTAGCGCCGTCTAGCTATAAAAACCTGTCAAAATGCCCTGATATAAGAGACGGCCGTCAAGGGCTAATATATTAGCATATAAGCCTATCTAGGTTTAGCTTTCAACAAAGAATACCAAGAGAACAAATAAAAATTTGATGATAAAAGTAAATTGGAAAGTTGTTTAAAATGACATGCCCTAGCGGACTGTCCCTTTAACCTATGGGAATTACTCTACCTGGCCACCATGAGTAGGCAAAGACACCCTAAACAAAGCTTTAGGTTTTCCCTACGCTCTCAGAAGCTGAGGATAAGGAAAAGTAAAGATAGATACAAGGAGTACAGAGGTGGAAAAAACAAAACGACTACAAATATAGTATCCGGGCGGGGTCGTGGACTCTCACTGACAAGAAGAAAATTCATTTATCAGGTACGCATACCTTTTATTTTCCTTCTATTGGCAGTGGGAGTCCACGAGAACATTCTTAACCTATGGGAAACCAATATCCAAGCTATAGAGTTCACAAATGTTAGGGAGGGAAAAATAAGGAAGGTAGTCCTAATTACTAGGTACCACCGCTTGTAGGACCCTTCTCCCAAAGGAAGCGGAGGCAAAAACATCAAATTTGTAAAACTTCACAAACGTGCGTAATGAAGACCAAGTTACAGCCGTGTATATCAGTTCAACTGAGGCCTCATTGTTAAAGGCCCAAGTAGTAGACACTGCATGAGTAGAATGTGCAGTAATTAGAGGAGGGGGCTGACCCGCTTCCTTGTATGCCACACGATTCAGACTTCTCAACCAGAAGGAAATGGTGACAGCGGAGGCTTTCTGCCCCTTGCGCTTACCAGTATACAAGATGAATAAGGAAGATGGACAAAGCTCATTACTAGCAGGAAGATCCAACTTTAGCGCTCTGACCACATCTGGGTTGTGTAACAATCTCTCCTTGGAGGATGACGGATTAGGACAAAGTGAAGGAACCACAATCTCCTGATTGAGGTTTCTGGCATTAAACTACCTTAGTTAGAAAGCCTAGTTGAGTTTTAACACAGCTTTACCCTGATGGATTATCAGATATGGAGGATCACACATTAAGGCCGAAAGCTCTGACACTGCGCGCATATAAAATAGCCAGCAAGAAAACCACCTTACAAGTGAGTAACTTAATATCAACAGCATGTATAGGCTCAAATGGAGACCTCTGAGGAACTCAACACTAAGTTCAAACTCCAAGGAGGAGCAACAAGTTTAAAGACAGGTCAAATTCTGACAAAAGCCTGAACAAACTCCTGAACAACAGGTAAACTAGCCAACTTCTTGTGAAACAAAACAGACCCTTAACAGAACTGGCCAACAGGCCCTTCTCCAGACCCTCCGGAAGAAATTAAAGGATACGCTTGTCACACCAGTGAAGATAAGTCCTCCAGACCTTGTGGTAGATGTGTCTGGCGACAGGCTTGCAAGCCTTGATAAGAGTATAAATCACACAATCAAAGAAGCCTCTCCAAGGAAAAAATCAACTGTTCAATCTCCAGGTAGTCAGCCTCAGAGTATCTAGGTTGTAATAAAAAAACGGGCCCTGAGTCAGCAGGTTTTGACGAAGAGGCAGTCACCAAGGATGAGCAGACTACATGATCACTAGGTATGTTTACCAAGTCCTGTGTGGCCATGCAGGGGATATCAGAATAGTTGGTATTCCCTCCTGCTTGATCCGAGCAACCACTAGCAGGGAAGTAGAATGATCATCAGAAACAGATAAACTAGGGAGAAGTTCCACAGAACTGCTAGAGCTTCCACTAGCGCCGCTTGAGGATCTCTGGACCTTGATCCGTACCTCGGGAGCTTTGTATTGAAGAGGGAAACCATGAGATCAAGGTCGGGGAACACCTCGACTGCGAGACATCTCTAGAAACACCTCCTGGTTGGAGGGACCACTCCCCAAGTGGAGAGTCTGCCTGCTCAGGAAATCTGCTTCCCAATTCTCCACATCCGGGATGTGGATAGCCGAGATCTGATATTGATGTCTCTCCGCCCACTGCCGGATTTGAGACAACACCTGCATCACCAGAGAGTTCTGTGTGCCTCCCTGATGGTTGATGTAGGCTACGGTTGTGATGTTGTCCGATTTGAATCTGATATAGCAGACAGAACCAAGCTGGGGTTACATTAGAAGTGCATTGTAGATAGCTCTTAACTGTAGGATGTTGATCGGAAGGGACACTTCCTCCTAAGGCCAGGTTCCCTGGGCTCTCAGAGAACCCCACACCGCACCCAAGCCGTACAGACTAGCGTCTGTGTTGATGATCACCCAAGGGCAGCAACTGAAATACTCCCAGCAACACTGGAGTTGGGTATTGCCACCAAGCCAGACTTCCTCTCGTCTGGGCATCCAGGTGGATGACTTGTAACAGACCTGAATGATCCCCTATTCCACTGTCTGAGCATACACAACTGTAGTGGTCTCAGATCAAAGCGGGCAAACTGTATAGCATCAAATGCCGCAACCATTAGACCTACCACCTCCATACATTATGCTACCGATGGACGGGCATTGGACTGAAGCAGACGACATTGGAGTTGGTCTGAAGCTTCGCTCTGCGCTGGTCTGTGATATAAATGCGCATACTGACCGAGTCTATGATTGTACCCAGAAAGTTTACCCTCGTAGCTGGAATGAGGGAGCTCTTTTCCATGTTGACCTTCCAACCATGCACCTGAAGCCATGAGAGTAACCGCTCCGTGTGATCCTGAGCTACTGGCAAAGATGGAGCCTGAACTAGAATGTCGTCCAGGTAAGGAGCTACTGCACTTCCTTGCAAACGGACCATGGTCAGCAGCGCACCCAGCACCTTGGTGAACACCCAGGGTGCCGTCACAAGTCTAAATGGGAGCACAACACACTGGTAGTATTGGTCTAGGAAGGTGAACTGTAGGAAAACAAAATTTATGCTTACCTGATAAATTTCTTTCTTTTGCGATGTACCGAGTCCACGGATTCATCCTTACTTGTGGGATATTATCCTTCCTAACAGGAAGTACCAAAGAGAGCACCACAGCAGAGCTGTCTATATAGCTCCCCCCTTAACTCCACCCCCCAGTCATTCGACCGAAGGCCAAGGAAGAAAAAGGAGAAACTAAGGTGCAGAGGTGACTGAAGTTTTTAAATAAAAAATATCATCTGTCTTGAATAGACAGGGCGGGCCGTGGTACATTGCAAAAGAAAGAAATTTATCAGGTAAGCATACATTTTGTTTTCTTTTGCATGATGTACCGAGTCCACGGATTCATCCTTACTTGTGGGATACCAATACCAAAGCTTTAGGACACGGATGAAGGGAGGGACAAGACAGGAACCTAAACGGAAGGCACCACTGCTTGCAAAACCTCTCTCCCAAAAATAGCCTCCGAAGAAGCAAAAGTATAAAATTTGTAAAATTTTGAAAAGGTATGAAGCGAAGACCAAGTCGCAGCCTTACAAATTTATTCAACAGAAGCATCATTTTTAAAAGCCCATGTGGAGGCTACCGCTCTAGTAGAATGAGCTGTAATCCTTTTCAGGAGGCTGCTGTCCAGCAGTCTCATAAGCCAAACGGATGATGCTTTTCAGCCAAAAGGAAAGAGAAGTCGCCGTAGCCTTTTGACCCCTACGCTTTCCAGAATAGACAACAAACAAAGAAGATGTTTGACGAAAATTTTTGGTTGCCTGCAAGTAAAATTTCAAAGCACGAACCACGTCCAAGTTGTGCAACAGACGTTCCTTCTTAGAAGAAGGATTAGGACACAGAGAAGGAACAACAATTTCCTGATTGATATTCCTGATAGTAACAACCTTAGGTAGGAACCCAGGCTTGGTACGCAAAACCACCTTATCAGCATGGAAAACAAGATAAGGCGAGTCGCATTGCAATGCAGATAGTTCAGAAACTCTTCGAGCTGAAGAGATAGCAACTAGGAACAAAACTTTCCAAGATAAAAGCTTAAGATCTATGGAATGCATGGGTTCAAACGGAACCCCCTGAAGAACTTTAAGAACTAAATTTAGACTCCATGGCGGAGCAACAGATTTAAACACAGGCTTAATTCTAGCTAAAGCCTGACAAAAAGCCCCAACGTCTGGAACATCTGCCAGACGCTTGTGCAACAGAATAGACAGAGCAGATATCTGTCCTTTTAGGGAACTAGCTGACAATCCCTTCTCCAATCCCTCTTGGAGAAAAGACAAAATCCTAGGAATCCTGATTTTACTCCAGGAATAGCCCTTGGATTCGCACCAAAAAAGATATTTACGCCATATCTTATGATAGATTTTCCTAGTGACAGGCTTTCGAGCCTGAATCAAGGTATCAATGACCGACTCAGAGAAACCCCGCTTTGATAGAATCAAGCGTTCAATCTCCAAGCAGTCAGTTGCAGAGAAATTAGATTTGGATGCTTGAATGGGCCTTGAATCAGAAGATCTTGTCTCAGTGGCAGAGACCATGGTGGAAGAGATGACATGTCCACCAGGTCTGCATACCAAGTCCTGCGTGGCCACGCAGGCGCTATCAAAATCACTGATGCTCTCTCCTGTTTGATTCTGGCAATCAGACTTGGAAGGAGAGGGAAAGGTGGAAACACGTAAGCCAGGTTGAACGACCAGGGCACTGCTAGAGCATCTATCAGTGCTGCCTGAGGATCCCTTGACATGGATCCGTAACGAGGAAGTTTGGCGTTCTGACGAGACGCCATCAGATCCAATTCTGGTGTGCCCCATAGCTGAACCAGTTGAGCAAACACCTCCGGATGGAATTCCCACTCCCCCGGATGAAAAGTCTGACGACTTAGAAAATCTGCCTCCCAGTTCTCTACCCCTGGGATATAGATTGCTGACAGATGACAAGAGTGAGCCTCTGCCCAACGAATTATTCTTGAAACTTCTATCATCGCTAGGGAACTCCTTGTTCCCCCCTGATGATTGATATAAGCCACAGTCGTGATGTTGTCCGACTGAAATCTGATGAATCTGGCCGAAGCCAGTTGAGGCCATGCCTGAAGAGCATTGAATATCGCTCTTAATTCCAGAATATTTATCGGCAGGAGAGTCTCTTCCCAAGTCCACAAACCCTGTGCTTTCAGGGAATTCCAGACTGCACCCTAGCCCAGAAGGCTGGCGTCCGTCGTCACTATTACCCAATCTGGCCTGCGGAAGAACATTCCCTGGGACAGATGATCCTGTGACAACCACCAAAGAAGAGAGTCTCTGGTCTCTTGATCCAGATTTATCTGAGGAGATAAATCTGCATAATCCCCATTCCACTGATTGAGCATGCATAGTTGCAGTGGTCTGAGATGCAAGCAAGCAAACGGAACTATGTCCATTGCCGCTATCATTAGACCGATTACCTCCATACACTGAGCCACTGATGGCCGAAGAATGGAATGAAGAGCTCGGCAGGTGGACAAAATCTTTGATTTCCTGACCTCCGTCAGAAAAATTTTCATGTCCACAGAGTCTATCAGAGTCCCTAGAAATGAAACTCTTGTGAGGGGGGAAAGAGAACTCTTTTTTTTTTTTACGTTCACCTTTCACCCGTGAGATCTGAGAAAGGCCAACACCAAGTCCGTGTGAGATTTGGCTAGTTGGAAAGTTGACGCTTGAATAAGAATGTCGTCTAGATAAGGCGCCACTGCTATGCCCCGCGGCCTTAGAACCGCCAGAAGGGACCCTAGCACCTTTGTGAAGATTTGTGGCGCCGTGGCCAACCCGAAGGGAAGAGCCACAAATTGGTAATGCTTGTCCAGAAAGGCAAACCTGAGAAATTGGTGATGGATCTTTGTGGATAGGAATGTGTAGATACGCATCCTTTAAGTCCACTGTGGTCATATATTGCCCCTCCTGGATCATTGGTAAAATAGTCCGAATGGTCTCCATCTTGAAAGATGGGACTCTTAGGAATTGGTTTAGGATCTTGAGATCTAGAATTGGTCTGAAAGTTCCCTCTTTTTTGGGAACCACAAACAGATTGGAGTAGAACCCCTGCCCCTGTTCTGCTTTCGGGACTGGGCAGATCACTTCCATGGTAAAAAGGTCTTCTACACAGCGTAAGAACACCTCTCTTTTTGTCGGGTTTACAGACAATTGAGAAAGATGGAACCTCCCCCTTGGAGGAGAATCCTTGAAATCTAGAAGATATCCCTGGGTTACGATTTCTACTGCCCAGGAATCCTGAACATCTCTTGCCCAGGCCTGAGCAAAGAGAGAAAGTCTGCCCCCTACTAGATCCGGTCCCGGATCGGGGGCTACCCCTTCATGCTGTTTTAGTGGCAGCAGCAGGCTTTTTGGCCTGTTTACCCTTGTTCCAAGCCTGATTAGGTCTCCAGGTTGGTTTGGATTGAGCAAAGTTCCCCTCTTGCTTTGCAGCAGAGGAAGAGGGACCACTCTTGAAGTTTCGAAAAGGAACGAAAATTATTTTGTTTGGTCCTTGTCTTATTTGACTTATCCTGAGGAAGGGCATGACCCTTCCCCCCAGTGATGTCACAAATGATCTCTTTCAGTGCAGGCCCAAATAGGGTCTTACCTTTGAAAGGAATGGTCAAAAGCTTAGATTTAGATGACACATCAGCCGACCAGGACTTAAGCCATAACGCGCAACGCGCTAAAATGGCAAAAACTGAATTCTTTGCCGCTAAGTTAGCAAGATGAAAAGCGGCGTCTGTAATAAAATAATTAGCTAGATTAAGAGCCTTAATTCTATCCAGAATATCATCTAGTGGGGTCTCCATCTGAAGAGCCTCTTCTAGAGCCTCAAACCAAAACAATGCACGCTATAGGTTGAAGAAGAAAACCCTGATGAACAAAAATTTTCTTTAGGAGACCCTCTAATTTTTTATCCATAGGATCAATGAAAGCACAACTGTCTTCAATAGGTATAGTTGTACGCTTAGCCAGGGTAGAAATAGCTCCCTCCACCTTAGGGACCATCTGCCATGAGTCCTTTATGGTGTCAGATATGGGAAACATTTTCTTAAAAACAGGAGGGGGAGCGAACGGAATACCTGGTCTATCCCACTCCTTAGCAACAATGTCCGAAATCCTCTTAGGGACCGGAAAAACATCAGTGTAAACAGGAACCTCTAAATACTTGTCCATTTTACACAATTTCTCTGGAACTACAATAGGGTCACAATCATCCAGAGTCGCTAAAACCTCCCTGAGCAATAAGCGGAGGTGTTCTAGCTTAAATTTAAATGCTGTCAAATCTGAATCTGTCTGAGGGAACATTCTTCCTGAGTCAGAAATCTCTCCCTCAGACAGCAAATCCCTCATCCCTACTTCAGAACATTGTGAGGGAATATCGGATACGGCTACTAAAGTGTCAGAAAGCTCAGCATTTGTTCTTAACCCAGAGCTACTGCGCTTCCCTTGCAACCCTGGCAGTTTAGATAAAACCTCTCTGAGGGTAGTATTCATAACTGAAGCCATATCTTGCAAGGTGAAAGAATTAGACGCACTAGAAGTACTTGGCGTCGCTTGTGCGGGCGTTACTGGTTTTGACACTTGGGGAGAACTAGATGGCAAAACCTGATTTCCTTCTTTCTGAGAATCATCCAGTGCCAAACTTATATAAGTCAAAATATGCTGTTTGCAATTTATAGACATATCAGTACAAGTGGGACACATTCTAAGAGGGGGTTCCACAATGGCTTCTAAACAAATTGAGCAATGAGTTTCCTCAGTGTCAGACATGTTTAACAGGCTAGTAATGAGACAAGCAAGCTTGGAAAACACTTTATTTAATGAAAAAAACACAATTTGCAAAAACGGTACTGTGCCTTTAAGAGAAAAAAAGGCATACACAAACTACAAAACAGGGTAAAATTGCTTCAAATTTTCCGAAATCAGTGTACCCCCTAAGCTTTAGAAGGATTGCACCACAAGTTAATAAGCAATAAACCCCCAAATGACAAAACCGGATTAATAAATGTCTAAAACCGGTAAAAACCCGTTAGCACCTTGCCCTGAGGTGGCACCTACCTGCCCTTAGGGAATAATAATAAGAGGATAAAGCTTCGATTATGGCCCCAGAAGAGTATCAGGACCTCTAGAGATGTTGCTTGCTGCATAAACTAAATGCGCAACTGAGGCGCGAAAATAGGCCCCGCCCACCTCTACTCGATGTTGCTGGGGCCTATACAAAATTCATCAAACCATGTTTGTAAGCCATGTGGGTTATAAAAAAAACCTTAAATAAGCCAAATGCACCCTCAAACAAATGTCCAATCAGAATAAAAACGTTACTCCCAGAAACACACAAACGTTTGCTCAATATCTCATATACAAACTGAGTGCCCAAAAAATAGCCCTTTATGCAAGCTAGTAAAGCCTCTTATAACACTAGGAATACTGCTTACCCTTCCCCTAAAGGGGATACTGTCAGCCTTTCTGTAGTTAACACAGTCTCTGCAGAAAAATGACTTTACATACCTCATTGCTGTAAAGCAAGAAACCGTTCCTCACACTGAAGTTTTCCTGTACTCCTCAGCTTCTGTGGGAACAGCAGTGGACCTTAGTTACAAATGCAAAGATCATCCTCCTCCAGGCAGAAATCTTCATCTATGTCCTGCCTGAGAGTAAATAGTACAACACCGGTACCATTTAAAAATAACAAACACTTGATTGAAGATAAAATAAAAACTAACAGTAACACCTCTTCTCTTTACCGTTCCTGCTTAGAGCCAGCAAAGAGAATGACTGGGGGGTGGAGTTAAGGGGGAGCTATATAGACAGCTCTGCTGTGGTGCTCTCTTTGCTACTTCCTGTTAGGAAGGATAATATCCCACAAGTAAGGATGAATCCGTGGACTCTGTACATCATGCAAAAGAAACGGTAGTGATCTCTGTGTAATGGGATGTGGAGGTACGCATCCTTCAGGTCTATCGTGGACATGAACTGACCCTCTTGAACAAGGGGAAGGATGGATCTTATAGTTTCCATCTTGAAGGTGGCAACTTTTACAAATATATTAAGTCCTTTCAGGTCCAGAATAGGGCAGAATGTGCCCTTCCTTTCGGACTACGAAAAGATTCGAGTAGAATCCCTTCTCTGATGGGGAACTGTAACTACCACACCCATGGCAATAAGGCCATCCAAGCAGTGTAGAAACGCCGCTTTTTTTACTGGGTTTCCTGAAACTCTTGATAGAAAGAGGCAGTCCCTTGGGGGATGGGACCGAAAGCTTATTCTGTAAACCATGGCAAACAATGTCAAGTACCCGGGATGGACTGAACCCATTCCCTCTGAAATAGAGAGTCTGCCCCCCCACACAACCTCATCCCAAGTCGGGGGTGATCCGATCATGCTGATTTGTTATCCTGGGAAGCCTTTTTGGGTTGGTTGTCCTTTTTCCACCTCTGGGTGGGCTTCCAGGTAGCACTGGGGGAATCCATCTTAGGCTCTTCTGCGCTCCTCTAACTTCTGTATGGACGAAAAAGTTCTGCTCATCGACACATTAGGCTTTGATTTCTTGTCCTGCAGTAGGAAAGCTCCTTTTCCACCTGTGACCTGGGTCTAGACCCGGAACGAACAGGGACTTGCCCTTGAAGGATAAGGATAGTAGTATTGTTTTAGACACGTTATCTGCTAACCACGACTTGAGGTACAAGGCTCTCCAAGCCAGAACCACAAAACTGGAGTTCTTCACGTTGATGCAAATAATTTGCAGAATGGAATCCGTGATGAAGGCATTTGCCAGCCTTAGGGATTGAATGTAGTCCTGGGTCTCCTCCAGTAGAGTTTCCACAGTAATGAAGTCCACTAAAGATTCACACCAGAACTTAGCGGCCTCCATTAACAGCATCTATTCCCACTGCTGGTTGAAACAGTGCACCCGACTAAAGAAACACCCTTCTCAGATAACTCTCAAGCCTGTAGGGGGGCAGTAAGATTGTTAGGTAGTAGGCCTACCCCAGCCGAGGGCGAGCACTCTCCACCTTGGTCAGGGGCGACCGTAGACGTCTATACATGCTGTTGGACGGGCAGGTCTGTGTCAGCCGAATTTTAAGTAGCCACAGCAAGGTCTAGAGGTGACGGTAGTGAGAAAATTCCTCAGCAGGTTGCCCACTTGGGCATCGTGAGTAAGACGTCAGGACATATGTTAGGCAGCAATTGCATAATTGTGCCGGAGGGCACACTGTATTAATTTTGCAAAGCATACATTTATTGTTGTCTATGGAGTGTACCGAGGAAGATTCCTCCAGACTCTCAATTAATATAGAGCTATCCATAATGTTGTGTGATAAACACTTGTGAATTTCACGGGTACCCTGGTTCCAATGCAACAATAAACTGTTGGCGTCTTACCACCTTTGGTATGGCCAAGTCACGTTACTACCGTGTCTACCCGATAAATTAATTTGGCAGTGAGGGTCCACGAAAACATTCATTACCTATGGGAAATACTTCACCTGGCCACTGCCAATACTGCCACCACCACACAAAATCAGGACGGGTTCGTGGACCCTTACTGCCAAGAAGGAAATTAATTTATCAGGTAAGCATACATTTTATTTTCCTTATAATGGCAGTGAGGGCCCACAAAAACATTCATTACCTATGGGAAATCAATACCCAAGCTGAGTAGAACCCGAATGCAGTCCTAACTACTAGGCACCACCTCCAGAAACAGATATATCCGCTGAGACAAAACAAATCTAGAAAAAGGATCCCAGGCATCCACGGTAAGTAAAAGCAGTTCTTTATTTGTAAATGCAGGTTAAAAACAGATACAACAGAGGCTCCAGCGGTTACAACACCATCTTACGTGTTTCAGCCGAGAAAGAAAGAAAGATCCACTGCTTAATTCCTTACTTGTGGGGAACATATACCCAAGCTCTAGAGTACACGGAATGCTAACAGAAGGGAAAAAAGAGAGGCGGACCCTAATCTGAGGGCACCACAGCCTGCAAAACCCTTTCTCCCGAAGGCTGCTTCAACAGAAGCAAAAACATCAAACTTGTAAAATTTGGAAAAAGAATGTAAGGAGACCAGGAAGCCGCCTTACAAATCTGATCCATAGATGCCTCATCTTTGAAGGCCCAAGAGGAAACCACTGCTCTCGTAGAATGAGCCGTTATTCTCAGAGGAGAATTATGTCCCGCTGACTCTATGCTAAACGGATGACAGCCAAAAAGATAAGGAAGTCAAAGAGGTCCTCTGACCCCTACACTTCCTGGAAAGGAGAACAAACAGCGAAAGAAGTTTGTCTAAATTACATCATGGCCTGAAGACAGAACTTCAAGGCACAAACCACTTCCCGAATTACGTTATAAATGCTCCTTCGATGGAGGAGGATTAGAACACAAAGGAACCACAATCTCTTGATGGAAGTTGCGAAATGACACAACCTTAGGAAGAAAACCTAACTTGGTTCGTAGAACAGCCTTATCAGCATGGAAAGCCAGATAAAAAGGGACGCATTGCAAGGCAGCATTAACAGATACAGAAAGTAAATTTATGCTTACCTGATAATTTCTTCTACGATACGACGAGTCCACGGATTTCATCCTTACTTGTGGGATATTAGCCTCCTGCTAACAGGAAGTGGCAAAGAGCACCACAGCAGAGCTGTATATATAGCTCCTCCCTTCCCTCCACCCCCAGTCATTCGACCAAAGGTTTAGGAAGAGAAAGGAAAAGCTAAAGTTACAGAGGTGACTGAAGTTATAAAAAATAAAATATAATCTGTCTGAAAAATGACAGGGAGGGCCATGGACTCGTATCATAGAAATTAATTTATCAGGTAAGCATAAATTTACTTTTCTTCTACAAGATACGACAAGTCCACGGATTTCATCCTTACTTGTGGGATACAATACCAAAGCTACAGTACACAACGGAGACCTAAACGGAAGGCACCACTGCTTGAAGAACTTTTCTCCCAAAAACAGCCTCAGAAGAAGCAAAAGTATCAAATTTGTAAAATTTGGAAAAAGTATGAAGGGACAACCAAGTCGCAGCCTTGCAAATCTGTTCAACAGAAGCATTGTTTTTAAAAGCCCATGTGGAAGCCACAGCCCTAGTAGAATGAGCCGTAATTCTTTCAGGAGGCTGCTGTCCAGCAGTCTCATATGCCAGGCGGATGATACTCTTCAGCCAAAAAGAAAGAGAGGTAGCCGTAGCTTTCTGACCCCTACGCTTTCCAGAATAAACAATGAATAATGAAGATGATTGACGGAAATCCTTAGTCGCCTGCAAGTAAAACTTCAAGGCACGGACCACGTCCAGGTTATGTAACAGACGCTCCTTCTTAGAAGAAGGATTAGGACACAAGGAAGGAACAACAATTTCCTGATTAATATTCTTATTTGAAACAACCTTAGGAAGGAATCCAGGTTTGGTACGCAAAACCACCTTATCAGAATGAAAAATAAGGCGAATTACATTGTAACGCTGAAAGCTCAGAAACTCTACGAGCAGAAGAAATAGCAACCAAAAACAAAAAACTTTCCAAGATAACAATTTAATATCTATGGAATGCATGGGTTCAAACGGAACCCCTTGAAGAACTCGAATAACTAAATTCAAACTCCAGGGAGGAGTAATTGGTCTAAATACAGGCTTAATTCTGGTTAGAGCCTGACAAAAAGACTGAACATCTGGAACATCTGCCAAACGTTTGTGTAGCAAAATTGACAAAGCAGAAATCTGTCCCTTTAAGGAACTCGCTGATAACCTTTTCTCCAATCCTTCTTGGAGAAAAGACAGAATCCTGGGAATCCTAACTTTACTCCATGAGTAGCCCTTGGATTCACACCAAAAAAGATATTTACGCCATATCTTATGATAGATCTTTCTAGTGACAGGCTTACGTGCCTGTATCAAAGTATCGATGACCGAATCGGAGAATCCCCGCTTAGATCTCCAAGCAGTCAGCTGCAGAGAATTTAGATTTCGATGTTGGAAAGGTCCTTGAATGAGAAGGTCCTGTCTCAATGAAAGTTTCCACGGTGGCAGAGAGGACATGTCCACTAGATCCGCATACCAAGTCCTGCGTGGCCACGCAGGCGCGATTAGAATTACTGAAGCTCTCTCCTGTTTGATCCGAGCAATCACGCGTGGAAACGAGAGGAAACGGTGGAAGAAACACATAAGCTAGGCTGAACAACCAATGCATCTATCAGTTCGGCCTCAGGATCCCTCGACCTGGATCCGTATCTTGGAAGCTTGGCATTCTGTCGTGATGCCATCAGATCCAATTCCGGTCTGCCCCATCGGAGAATCAGTGAGGCAAACACCTCCGGGTGGAGTTCCCACTCCCCCAAATGAAGTCTGTCGACTTAGAAAATTTGCTTCCCAGTTCTCTACTACTGGGATGTAGATTGCCGACAGATAACAAGAGTGGGCCTCCGCCCAACGAATTATCTTGGATACTTCTATCATCGCCAAGGAACTCCTTGTTCCCCCCTGATGATTGGTATAAGTCACAGTTGTGATATTGTCTGACTGGAATCTGATGAATTTGGCCTAAGCCAACTGAGGCCACGCCTGAAGCGCATTGAAGATTGCTCTCAATTCCAGAATATTGATTGGAAGTAGAGACTCCACCTGAGTCCATACACCCTGAGCCTTCAGGGAATTCCAGACTGCACCCCAGCTTAGTAGGCTGGCGTCCGTTGTCACTATCACCCACGAGTCTGCGGAAACACGTCCCCTGGGACAGATGATCCAGCGACAACCACCAAAGAAGAGAGTCTCTGGTCTCTTGATCCAGATTTATCTGAGGATATAAATTCGCATAGTCCCCATTCCACTGTCCGAGCATGCACAGCTGCAGTGGTCTGAGATGAAAACAAGCAAACTGAATGATGTCCATTGCCGCTACCATTAATCCAATAACCTTCATACACTGAGCCACTGATGGCCAAGGATTGGACTGAAGGACTCGGCAAGTATTTAGAATTTTTGATTTTCTGATCTCCGTCAGAAACATCTTCATGTCTACAGAGTCTATCAGAGTTCCCAAGAAGGGAACCCTTGTCCGTGGAACTAGTTAACTCTTTTCTAGATTCACCTTCCATCCGTGAGTTCTCAGAAAAGACAACACTGTGTCTGTATGAGATTTCGTTAGATAAGTCGACACCTAAATCAAAATATCGTTAAGATAAGGCACCACTGCTATGCCCCGCGGTCTGAGAACCGCCAGAAGGGATCCTAGAACCTTTGTGAATATCCTCGGTGGTGTGGCCAACCCGAAGGAAAGAGCCACAAATTGAAAATGTTTGTCCAGGAAGGCAAACCTTAGGTACTGATGATGATCCTTGTGAATAGGAACATGAAGGTATGCATCCTTCAAATCCACGGTAGTAATATATTGACTTGGAACGGGACGAATTACTCCCATAGTGGAGAGGTCTTTTACACAACGTAAGAACGCCTCTTTTTATCTGGTCTACAGACAATCGTGAAAGAAGAAATCTCCCTCTTGGGAGAAAATCCTTGAATTCCAGTTGATACCCGTGGGTCACGATTTCCAGAGCCCAGGGGTCCTGAACATCTCTTGCCCAAGCCTGGGCAAAGAAAGAAAGTCTGCCCCCTACAAGATCCGGTCCCGGATCGGGGGCCGCCACTTCATGCTGTCTTTGTAGCAGCAGCGGGCTTCTTGGGTTGTTTACCCTTGTTCCAAGCCTAGTTGGGTCTCCAGACGGACTTGGACTGAGCAAAATTACCTTCCTGCTTTGTGGAGGAAGAGGAAGCAGAGGGTACTCCTTTAAAATTTTGAAAGGAACGAAAATTATTTTGTTTACCCCTCATCTTAACAGACTTATCCCTAGGTAGAGCGTGACCTTTACCTCAACTCAGGCCCGAATAGGGTCTTCCCCTTGAAAGGAATAGCTAAGAGCTTTGATTTAGATGACACATCAGCAGACCACGATTTTTACCATAACTCTACGCGCCAAAATGGCAAATCCTGCATTTTTCGCCGCCAACTTAGCAATTTGAAAGGCGGCATCTGTAATAAAAGAATTAGCTAGCTTGAGAGCCCTAATTCTATCTAAAATGTCCTCTAAAAGGGTCTCAACCTTCAGAGACTCTTCTAGAGCATCAAACCAAAAAGCTGCTGCAGTAGTAACTGGAACAATGCAAGCTGTTGGTTGTAGAAGGAAACCCTGATGAATAAATCATTTCTTTAGAAGACCCTCTAACTTCTTATCCATAGGGTCTTTGAAAGCACAACTGTCTTCAATAGGTATAGTTGTACGCTTAGCCAGGGTAGAAATAGCTCCCTCCACCTTAGGGACCGACTGCCAAGAGTCCCGAATGGTGTCTGATATGGGATACATTTTCTTGCAATTAGGAAGAGGAGAGAACGGTATATCCGATCTCTCCCATTCCTTTTTTATAATTTCCGAAATTCTTTTAGGAACCGGAAAAACATCAGTGTAAGTATGTATCTCTAGATATTTGTCCATTTTACACAATTTCTCTGGAGGTATTACAATAGGGTCACAATCATCCAGAGTCGCTAAAACCTCCCGAAGTAACAGGCGGAGGTGTTCAAGCTTAAATTTAAAGGACATGACGTCCGAATCTGTCTGAGGTAACATACTTCCTGGGTCTGAAAGTTCTCCCTCAGACAACAATTCCCTGACCCCCAACTCTGAGCCCTGTGAGGGTACATCGGAAATAGCCAATAAAGCATCAGAGGATTCAGTATTCACATTAATACCTGGCCTACTGTGTTTACCCTGTAACACTGGTAATTTAGATAACACCTCTGTAAGGGTAGTTGACATAACTGCAGCCATATCCTGCAGAGTAAAAGAATTAGACGCACTTGAGGTACTTGGCGTCGCTTGCGTGGGCGTTAAAGTTTGTGACACTTGGGGAGAATTAGATGGCATATCCTGATTCTCTTCAGATTAAGAATCATCCTTAGGCACACTTTCTTTACTTAAAATATGCTTTTTACATTGTAAGGCCCTTTCAGCACAAGAGGTACACAAAGTAAGAGGGGGTTCCACAATGGCTTGTAAACACATAGAACAATTAGTTTCCTCAATGTCAGACATGTTGAACAGACTAGGAATAACCACAATAGTCGTAAATCACCTCATTTATTGATTTAAACAACTTTTTAGAAAAATGTGTACTGCACCTTTAAGAAATAAAAAGCGCACAATTTTTTCTCAAACTGCCTAAAACGTTAAAAAAAACGCTACACAATTAAATATGATTCAATTGGCCCAAAAATTATTGCACCCTATAAGTAAAAGGTGAATTTACCCTCTGACATTTTAACCAAAAAAATATATCTTAACAGAAAAAATGACCCCTGCACCTCGCCACAGCGCCTACCTGAACCCAGGGTACTGCAAAATGACTCGACAACGGTCCGGTGAACAGAACACAAGTTTAGGCCCCACCGGAGCTAAAGCCTGCTGCCTTCTCAGTCAGAGTAAACTGCGTGTCTGACCGCGCGAAATAGGCCCCGCCCATCATGGACGTCGTCCTAACAGTCTGTCTAACCACATGGGAAGCGGTTTAAAAATAAGCCATGTGGTCCCCTTAATAATCTTTCAATAAAACTTGCAGCCCTACTGACTTGTTTTAATAAAATATAAAATGTCAAGTTGCCTCTCCCAGTGTCCAGCCCCATACAGTGTCAAAGCAAAATGTATAAACACAGGATTTTCAGTAATACCCTCAGTGTACAGGTCAACTGCTTACCCCTTCCCTTGCAGGGAAAAAATGTCAGCAAGCTCTGATATACCAAGTCTCCTCAGAATAAAAGACTGAACATACCTCAATGCTGCTTGTAGCATGACACCGTTCTCCACACTGAAGATTTCTCTTGCACTACCTTCAGAAGCTCTGTGGGAACCAACATGGATCTTAGTTACAGCTGCTAAGATCATCAACTTCAGGGCAGAAATCTTCTTCATTCCATATCTCCCTGAGGAAAATAGTACTCACCGGTACCATTTAAAATAAAAAACTTCTTGATTGAAGAATCTAAAACTAACACCTCACTTTACCTCTTCCTATTACTAAGGGAAGGGAGGAGCTATATATACAGCTCTGCTGTGGTGCTCTTTGCCACTTCCTGTTAGCAGGAGGCTAATATCCCACAAGTAAAAATCCGTGGACTCGTCATATCTTGTAGAAGAAAGGAACCTTCCAAGACAACAATTTGTCTACTTCATGCAAAAGCTCCAACGGGACCCATTGCAAAACATTAGGAACAAGATTTAAACTCCAAGAGGAGCATTAGATCTAAACACAGGTCTGATCCTAGCAGAGCCTTAACAAAAAACTGCACATCTAGAGGCTCAGCGAACCTCTTGTGCAGTAACACAGACAGGGCCGAAAACGGTCCCTTCAGGGGACTTGCAGAAAGTCCTTCTCTAGTTCATCCTGGAGAACCGAATAAGTAGGTCCTCCACAACTTACGATAGATGAGACGAGCAACCAGATCCAAGCTCGAATGAGAGAAAAAAATAACTCTCTCAGAAACCCCTCTCTTGGCTAGGACTAAGCGGTCAATCTCCACGCAGTCAGCCTCAGAGAAACTAGACATTGATGAACAAAGAGACCTTGGTCAGCAGATCCCTAAGACAAGGTAACTTCCACAGAGATGATGACATCCCCACTAGATCCGCGAACCATATCCTTTGTGGCCAAGACGGAGCAATCAGAATCACTGACGCCTGCTTGATTCGAGCCACTACCCTAGTAAGTAGCGGTAACAGCTGGAAAGAAATTAGATTGAACCTCAAAGGCACCTGCTAATGCATTTGTTAGCTCCGCCTGAGGATCCCTGTACCTCGACCAATATCTGGGTAGCTTGGTCTTCAGAATGTGTGAGAACAGCAAATGGATCTTAGTTACTTCTGCTAAGATCATAGAAAAACGCAGGCAGATTCTTCTTCCAAATACTGCCTGAGATAAACAGCACACTCAGGTGCCATTTAAAAATAACAAACTTTTGATTGAAGAAATAATTAAGTATAAAACACCACACACTCCTCTCACGACCTCCATCTTGGTTGAGGCTTGCAAGAGAATGACTGGATATGACATGTGAGGGGAGGAGCTATATAGCAGCTTTGCTTGGGTGATCCTCTTGCAACTTCCTGTTGGGAAGGAGAATATCCCATAAGTAATGGATGATCCGTGGACTGGATACACTTAAGAGAAATCACCCATAGATAGAAGCTCTCCTGCCTCGGCTTCTGCACATTGTGAGGGTATATCAGACATAGCTACTAAAGCGTCAGAGAGCTCTGCATTTGTCCTAGCCCCAGAGCTGTCTCGCTCCTGCCGCCATGTCTTGTAAAGTATACGCAATGGGCGCGCTAGATGTACTTGGCGTCCCTTGAGCGGGAGTTATAGGTTCTGACACGTGGGGAGAGTTAGTCGGCATAACTTCCCCCTTGTCAATTTCCTCTGGTGATAAATCTTTTAAAGCCAGAATATGGTCTTTATAACTTATAGTAAGATCAGTGCATTTGGTACACATTCTAAGAGGGGGTTCCACAATGGCTTCTAAACATAATGAACAAGGAGTTTCCTCTATGTCAGACATGTTTAACAGACTAGTAATGAGACCAGCAAGCTTTGAAAATACTTTAATTAATGTGAAAAAGCAGAATATAAAAAAATGGTACTGTGCCTTTAAGAGAAAAAAACAAACACAAAAACTGCAACAAAAAAAAAGCAGTTAACTCTACGAAATTTTTACAGTGTATATAATAGACTAAAATAGCATTGCACCCACTTGCAAATGGATGATTAACCCCTCAGGCTCAAAAACGAAGCAAAAAAACGGTAAAAACAGTCACAAGCAAACTGCCACAGCTCTACTGTGGCTCCTACCTTCCCATAAAACGACTTTTGTAGGCACAAAAACCCTTTACAGAGGTCCAATATGTCAGGGGACTCCTTCAGGGAAGCTGGATGTCTCAGAATGTAAAAACTACTGCTCAATTAGAGCGCGAAAATAGGCCCCTCCCACCATGCACTCAAAGTCAGAGGGCCTTAAAAAACTACTCCTAGGAGTAAAATAACAGCCATGTGGAAAACTAGGCCCCAAATAAAGATTTATCACCCTTAGTAAAAAACGTTCTTTATAATCCTGTAAACGTTTAACATACTAAGCCATAAGAGCAAGTAACATGAATATTACCCTTTACTGCAAGCATGATGCCAGTCGTTATTAAATCATTGCAATCAGGCTTACCTTAAATATATCAGGCACTGTCAGCATTTTCTAGACTTCTTATTATCTCTCTAGAAAAAAATATACTGAACATACCTCAGGGCAGTTAATTCTGCAGGCCGTTCCCCCAGCTGAAGTTTTCCCATACTCTTCAGTTATGTGTGAGAACAGCAGTGGATCTTAGTTACAACCTGCGAAGATTATCAAAAACCTCAGGCAAAACTCTTCTTCTAATTTCTGCCGGAGGTAAAAACAGTACAAGTAAAAATAACAAACTTTTGATTGAAGATAAACTACACTAAGTCACCACATATCTCTAGCTACTTCCCTTGTCGAGAGCTGCAAGAGAATGACTGCAGGTGGCAGTTAGGGGAGGAGCTATATAGACAGCTCTGCTGTGGGTGATCCTCTTGCAGCTTCCTGTTGGGAAGGAGAATATCCCACAAGTAATGGATGAATCCGTGGACTGGATACACCTTACAAGAGAAACAGGGCACAATTGACTCAGATAAGACACTCTGAAAACAGAGAAGAAAATAACATCTCAAGTGAACTACTTTGAGATTAACAGATAAGACTTCTGGAGGAGAAACAGGATGAAAACAGCACTAATCCTAGCAATAGCCTGAACACCACCAGAGTCCAGATTTCAACAGAGCACGTTTCTTTGCCATCCTCCTGTAGACAAAGACATAAAATTACTGGGGAAATAGGGGAAGAGGGAGATATATTTCAATGTTCTGTTTCAGGTGTCCGTCTTCTCCTGGTGGCCAAGCAAAGTATTTCTCTTGTTAAGTGTATCCAGTCCACGGATCATCCATTACTTATGGAATATATTCTCCTTCCCAACAGGAAGTTGCAAGAGTACACCCACAGCAAAGCTGCTATATAGCTCCTCCCCTAACTGCCATATTCAGTCATTCTCTTGCAAGCCTCAACATAGATAGGAGGTCGTGAGAGTCTGTGGTGATTTATACTTAGTTTATTCTTCAATCAAAAGTTTGTTATTTTTAAATGGCACCGGAGTGTGCTGTTTATCTCAGGCAGTATTTGGAAGAAGAATCTGCCTGCGTTTTTCTATGATCTTAGCAGACATAACTGAGATCCATTTGCTGTTCTCACACATTCTGAGGAGTGAGGTACTTCAGAGGGGGAATGGCGTGCAGGTTTTCCTGCAGATAAGGTATGTGCAGTAAAATATTTTTCTAGGAATGGAATTGACTAAGAAAATACTGCTGATACCGAAGTAATGTAAGTAAAGCCTTAAATGCAGCGATAGCGACTGGTATCAGGCTTATTAATAGAGATACATACTCTTATAAAAATGTGTTTTAAAACGTTTGCTGGCATGTTTAATCGTTTTTTAACGTACAATGGTGATAACACTGTAATGTGGGTATAGCCTTAAATGCAGTAAAAGCGACTGGTATCAGGCTTATTAATAGAGATACATACTCTTGTAAAAATGTGTTATAAAACGTTTGCTGGCATGTTTAATCGTTTTTTAACATATGTTTGGTGATAAAACTTATTGGGGCCTAAGTTTTTTCCACATGGCTGGCTTAAATTTTGCATAGAAACAGTTAACTGAAGCTTCCCACTGTTGTAATATGAGTGGGAGGGGCCTAATTTAGCGCAGTTAAAATTACAAAATGAATTATCCAGATTCCCTCAGCAGTCCCATGAATACTACAGGACATTTCTAAAGAGCTAAAAAGACTTCCAAAATCGTTTTTAGGGAAGGTAATCCACAGCTCTGCTGTGGCAGTTTTGCTGTGTCTGTTTTTAAAAAAACGTCTGTCGTTTTTTTTTTTTTATTATCTGTTTTTTGCATTAAGGGGTTAATCATCCATTTGCAAGTGGGTGCAATGCTCTGTTAACTTATTACATGTACTGTAAAAATTTCGTTTGTTTTACTGCCTTTTTTCACTGTTTTTCAAATTTTGACAAAATTTGTTTCTCTTAAAGGCACAGTAACGTTTTATATATTTGCTTGTTAACTTGATTTAAAGTGTTTTCCAAGCTTATTAGTCTCATTATTAGTCTGTTCTAACATGTCTGACATAGAGGAAGCTCTGTGTTCATTATGTTTTAAGGCCATGGTGGAACCCCATCTTAGAATGTGTACCAGATGTACTGATTTCATGTTAAACAATAAAGATCATTTTTTGTCTTTAAAAACATTATCACCAGAGGATTCTGTCGTGGGGATAGTTATGCCGACTAACTCTCCCCACGTGTCAGACCTTTTGACTCCCGCTTTAGGGACTCACGCTCAAATGGCGCCAAGTACATCAAGGGCACCCATAGCGTTTATTTTACCAGGAGATTCTGTCGAGGGGATAGTTATGCCGACTAACTCTCCCCACGTGTCAGACCCTTCGACTCCCGCTTCAGGGACTCACGCTCAAATGGCGCCAAGTACATCAAGGGCGTCCATAGCGTTTATTTTACAAGACATGGCAAAGGTGGTGAATAATACTCTGGCAGCAGTATTAGTCAGACTACCTGAAATTAAAGGAAAGCAGATAGCTCTGGGGGTAGATACAGAGCATACAGACGCTTTAAGAACCATGTATGATACTACCTCACAATATGCTTAGTCTGTGGGTGATTTTTTATTTTATTTTTTACTCAGGGAAGATGATTTAACCTGATTCTGATATTTCTACATTTAAAATTTATGCTTGAGAACCTCCACTTGTTGCTCAGGGAGGCTTTGGCTGCTCTGAATGAATGTGTACAATCGCAGGGCCAGAGAAATAGTGTAGACTGGATAAATAATATGCAGTGCCGGTGTGTACTGATGTTTTTCCAATACCTAAAGAGGTTTACTAAAAAATTTTTTAATAAGGAATGGGATGGACCAGGTGTGCCGTTCTCTTCCCCTCCTATTTTTTAGAAGAATGTTTTCTAATAGTTACCACCACGGGACTTCTGGCAGACAGTTCCTAAGGTGGAGAGAAGAGTTTCTACTCTAGCTAAGCGTACCACTACCTCTGGCGAGGACAGTTGTGCTTTTTAGATCCAATGGATAAAAAACATAATTTATGCTTACCTGATAAATTCCTTTCTTCTGTAGTGTGATCAGTCCACGGGTCATCATTACTTCTGGGATATTACTCCTCCCCAACAGGAAGTGCAAGAGGATTCACCCAGCAGAGCTGCATATAGCTCCTCCCCTCTACGTCACTCCCAGTCATTCGACCAAGGACCAATGAGAAAGGAAAAGCCAAGGGTGAAGTGGTGACTGGAGTATAAATTAAAAAATATTTACCTGCCTTAAAAACAGGGCGGGCCGTGGACTGATCACACTACAGAAGAAAGGAATTTATCAGGTAAGCATAAATTATGTTTTCTTCTGTTAAGTGTGATCAGTCCACGGGTCATCATTACTTCTGGGATACCAATACCAAAGCAAAAGTACACGGATGACGGGAGGGATAGGCAGGCTCTTTATACAGAAGGAACCACTGCCTGAAGAACCTTTCTCCCAAAAATAGCCTCCGATGAAGCAAAAGTGTCAAATTTGTAAAATTTGGAAAAAGTATGAAGCGAAGACCAAGTTGCAGCCTTGCAAATCTGTTCAACAGAGGCCTCATTCTTGAAGGCCCAAGTGGAAGCCACAGCTCTAGTAGAATGAGCTGTAATTCTTTCAGGAGGCTGCTGTCCAGCAGTCTCATAAGCTAAACGAATTATGCTACGAAGCCAAAAAGAAAGAGAGGTAGCGGAAGCTTTTTGACCTCTCCTCTGCCCAGAGTAAATGACAAACAGAGAAGACGTTTGTCGAAATTCCTTAGTTGCCTGTAAGTAAAATTTTAGAGCACGGACTACATCCAGGTTGTGCAGTAGACGTTCCTTCTTTGAAGAAGGATTTGGGCATAAAGAAGGAACAACAATCTCTTGATTGATATTCCTGTTAGTAACTACCTTAGGTAAGAACCCAGGTTTAGTACGCAGGACTACCTTATCCGAATGAAAAATCAAATAAGGAGAATCACAATGTAAGGCTGAAAATTCAGAGACTCTTCGAGCCGAGGAAATAGCCATTAAAAATAGAACTTTCCAAGATAACAACTTTATATCAATGGAATGAAGGGGTTCAAACGGAACGCCCTGTAAAACATTAAGAACAAGGTTTAAACTCCATGGTGGAGCAACAGTTTTAAACACAGGCTTAATCCTGGCCAAAGCCTGACAAAAAGCCTGGACGTCAGGAACTTCTGACAGACGTTTGTGTAACAGAATGGACAGAGCTGAGATCTGTCCCTTTAATGAACTAGCAGATAAACCCTTTTCTAAACCTTCTTGTAGAAAAGACAATATCCTAGGAATCCTAACCTTACTCCAAGAGTAACCTTTGGATTCACACCAATATAGGTATTTACGCCATATCTTATGGTAAATCTTTCTGGTAACAGGTTCCCTAGCCTGTATTAAGGTATCAATAACTGACTCAGAAAACCCACGTCTTGATAAAATCAAGCGTTCAATTTCCAAGCAGTCAGCTTCAGAGAAGTTAGATTTTGATGTTTGAAGGGACCCTGTATCAGAAGGTCCTGTTTCAGAGGTAGAGACCAAGGTGGACAGGATGACATGTCCACCAGGTCTGCATACCAAGTCCTGCGTGGCCACGCAGGTGCTATTAGAATCACTGATGCTCTCTCTTGTTTGATTCTGGCAATCAATCGAGGAAGCAACGGGAAGGGTGGAAACACATAAGCCATCCTGAAGTCCCAAGGTGCTGTCAGAGCATCTATCAGGACTGCTCCTGGATCTGGACCCGTAACGAGGAAGCTTGGCGTTCTGACGAGACGCCATGAGATCTATCTCTGGTTTGCCCCAACGTCGAAGTATTTGGGCAAAGACCTCCGGATGAAGTTCCCACTCCCCCGGATGAAAAGTCTGACGACTTAAGAAATCCGCCTCCCAGTTCTCCACTCCCGGGATGTGGATTGCTGACAGGTGGCAAGAGTGAGACTCTGCCCAGCGAATTATCTTTGATACTTCCATCATAGCTAGGGAGCTTCTTGTCCCTCCCTGATGGTTGATGTAAGCTACAGTCGTGATGTTGTCCGACTGAAACCTGATGAACCCCCGAGTTGTCAACTGGGGCCAAGCCAGGAGGGCATTGAGAACTGCTCTCAATTCCAGAATGTTTATTGGCAGGAGACTCTCCTCCTGACTCCATTGTCCCTGAGCCTTCAGAGAATTCCAGACGGCACCCCAACCTAGAAGGCTGGCGTCTGTTGTTACAATTGTCCAGTCTGGTCTGCTGAATGGCATCCCCCTGGACAGATGTGGCCGAGAAAGCCACCATAGAAGAGAATTTCTGGTCTCTTGATCCAGATTCAGAGAAGGGGATAAGTCTGAGTAATCCCCATTCCACTGACTTAGCATGCACAGTTGCAGTGGTCTGAGGTGTAAGCGTGCAAAGGGTACTATGTCCATTGCCGCTACCATTAAGCCGATTACCTCCATGCATTGAGCCACTGACGGGTGTTGAATGGAATGAAGGGTGCGGCAAGCACTTTGAAGTCTTGTTAGCCTGTCCTCTGTCAGGTAAATCTTCATTTCTACAGAATCTATAAGAGTCCCCAGGAAGGGAACTCTTGTGAGTGGAACGAGTGAACTTTTCTTTTCGTTCACCTTCCATCCATGTGACCTTAGAAATGCCAGCACTAACTCTGTATGAGACTTGGCAGTTTGAAAGCTTGAAGCTTGTATCAGAATGTCGTCTAGGTATGGAGCTACCGAGATTCCCCGCGGTCTTAGTACCGCCAGAAGAGCACCCAGAACCTTTGGGAAGATTCTTGGAGCTGTAGCCAATCCGAATGGAAGAGCCACAAACTGGTAATGCCTGTCTAGGAAGGCAAACCTTAGGTACCGATAATGATCTTTGTGAATCGGTATGTGAAGGTAAGCATCTTTTAAATCTACAGTGGTCATGTACTGACCCTCTTGGATCATAGGTAAAATTGTCCGAATAGTCTCCATCTTGAACGATGGAACTCTTAGGAATTTGTTTAGGATCTTTAAGTCCAGGATTGGTCTGAAAGTTCCCTCTTTTTTGGGAACCACAAACAGATTTGAGTAAAACCCCTGTCCCTGTTCCGATCGTGGAACTGGATGGATTACTCCCATTAACAAGAGCTCTTGTACGCAGCGTAGAAACGCCTCTTTCTTTGTCTGGATTGATGACAATCTTGACAGATGAAATCTCTCTCTTGGAGGAGAGTATTTGAAGTCCAGAAGGTATCCCTGAGATATTATCTCTAGCGCCCAGGGATCCTGAACATCTCTTGCCCAAGCCTGGGCGAAGAGAGAAAGTCTGCCCCCCACTAGATCCGATCCCGGATCGGGGGCCCTCAATTCATGCTGTTTTAGGGGCAGCAGCAGGTTTCCTAGTCTGCTTGCCCTTGTTCCAGGACTGGTTAGGTTTCCAGCCTTGTCTGTAGCGAGCAACAGCTCCTTCCTGTTTTGGTGCAGAGGAAGTTGATGCTGCTCCTGCTTTGAAATTACGAAAGGAACGAAAATTAGACTGTCTAGTCTTGGCTTTGGCTTTGTCCTGAGGCAGGGCATGGCCTTTACCTCCTGTAATGTCAGCGATAATCTCTTTCAACCCGGGCCCGAATAAGGTCTGCCCTTTGAAAGGTATATTAAGAAATTTAGACTTAGAAGTAACATCAGCTGACCAGGATTTTAGCCACAGCGCCCTGCGTGCCTGAATGGCGAATCCTGAATTCTTCGCCGTAAGTTTAGTAAGGTGTACTACGGCCTCCGAAATGAATGAATTAGCTAGTTTAAGGACTCTAAGCCTGTCCGTAATGTCGTCCAGAGTAGCTGAACCAATGTTCTCTTCCAGAGACTCAATCCAGAATGCCGCTGCAGCCGTGATCGGCGCAATGCATGCAAGGGGTTGCAATATAAAACCTTGTTGAACAAACATTTTCTTAAGGTAACCCTCTAATTTTTTATCCATTGGATCTGAAAAAGCACAGCTATCCTCCACCGGGATAGTGGTACGCTTAGCTAAGGTAGAAACTGCTCCCTCCACCTTAGGGACCGTTTGCCATAAGTCCCTTGTGGTGGCGTCTATTGGAAACATTTTTCTAAATATCGGAGGGGGTGAGAACGGCACACCGGGTCTATCCCACTCCTTAGTAACAATTTCAGTAAGTCTCTTAGGTATAGGAAAAACCTCAGTACTCGTCGGTACCGCAAAATATTTATCCAACCTACACATTTTCTCTGGTATTGCAACTGTGTTACAATCATTCAGAGCCGCTAACACCTCCCCTAGTAATACACGGAGGTTTTCCAGTTTAAATTTAAAATTTGAAATATCTGAATCCAGTCTGTTTGGATCAGAACCGTCACCCACAGAATGAAGTTTTCCGTCCTCATGTTCTGCCACCTGTGACGCAGTGTCTGACATGGCCCTAATATTATCAGCGCACTCTGTTCTCACCCCAGAGTGATCACGCTTACCTCTTAGTTCTGGTAATTTAGCCAAAACCTCAGTCATAACAGTAGCCATATCCTGTAATGTGATTTGTAATGGCCGCCCAGATGTACTCGGCGCTACAATATCACGCACCTCCCTCTGAGCGGGAGATGTAGGTACTGACACGTGAGGCGAGTTAGTCGGCATAACTCTCCCCTCGTTGTTTGGTGAAATTTGTTCAATTTGTACAGATTGACTTTTATTTAAAGTAGCATCAATACAGTTAGTACATAAATTTCTATTGGGCTCCACTTTGGCATTGCAACAAATGACACAGGTATCATCCTCTGAATCAGACATGTTTAACACACTAGCAAATAAACTTGTAACTTGGAAATACAATTCAATTAGAATAATATTAAAAGGTACTGTGCCTTTAAGAAGCACAGAAGATCTATGACAGTTGAAAATTAATAAATTGAAACAGTTATAGCCTCAATCCTTGTAAATAACACAACTTTAGCAAAGGTTTAATCCCATTAGCAAAGATAACAAATTCTGAAAGCAGGAAACAAATTACAGAATAAACGTTTTTTATCTCAGTCAAACTATAATTCTCACAGCTCTGCTGAGAGAAATTACCTCCCTCAAAATAAGTTTTGAAGACCCCTGAGCTCTGTAGAGATGAACCGGATCATGCAGGGAATACAATGAGTTGCTGACTGAAATATTTGATGTGTAGTAAAAGCGCCAAAAAACGTCCCCTCCCCCTCACACACAGCAGTGAGGGAGAACAGAAACTGCCAGAAAACAGATTAAGCAACTGCCAAGTGGAAAAATAGTGCCCAAACATTTATACACTCAGTACCTCAGCAAATGAAAACGATTTTACATTCCAGCAAAAACGTTAAACATAATCTCTAGTTATTAAACAGCTTTATGTATTTCTTACAGTGTAATTCTAGTGAAGTACCATTCCCCAGAATACTGAAGTGTAAAGTATACATACATGACATTATATCGGTATGGCAGGATTTTCTCATCAATTCCATTGTCAGAAAATAAAAACTGCTACATACCTCTATGCAGATTCATCTGCCCGCTGTCCCCTGATCTGAAGTTTACCTCTCCTCAGATGGCCGAGAAACAGCAATATGATCTTAACTACTCCGGCTAAAATCATAACAAAAACTCTGGTAGATTCTTCTTCAAACTCTGCCAGAGAGATAATAACACACTCCGGTGCTATTTTAAAATAACAAACTTTTGATTGAAGATATAAAACTAAGTATAATCACCATAGTCCTCTCACACATCCTATCTAGTCGTTGGGTGCAAGAGAATGACTGGGAGTGACGTAGAGGGGAGGAGCTATATGCAGCTCTGCTGGGTGAATCCTCTTGCACTTCCTGTTGGGGAGGAGTAATATCCCAGAAGTAATGATGACCCGTGGACTGATCACACTTAACAGAAGAAAATGTTTATTCAACAGGGTTTTATCCTGCAGCCCCTTGCATACATTGCTTCTGTCACTGCTGCTGCGGCGTTCTGGGTTGAGTCTCTTGATGAGGCTTTACAGTTAGCGACTCCATTGGATGAATATATTTGACAAGCTTATGCTAGCCAATTCCTTTGTTTTCTGATGCCTTTGTTCATTTGACTAGACTAACGGCTAAGAATTCTGTTTTTTACTATACTGGCGCGCAGAGCGCTATGGCTTATATCATGGTCAGCTGTCGTGACTTTAATAAATAAGCTACTTAACTTCCCTTCAAGGGGCAGACCCTATTCGGGCCTGGTTTGAAGGAGATTATTGCTTATATCACTGGAGGAAAAGGTCATGCCCTTCCTCAGGATAGGAATCA